>NC_134582.1:51697773-51967773 GCF_037038515.1 Microtus pennsylvanicus | reverse complement strand
ATGAAAGCAGTGTTTCCACATTTGGGGAGAAATGTTGCTAAAATGAATATTTAGAAATCCCTCTAACCGGCCATGAAGGCACTTGCTCTTATTAAAGCCAATTTTCTTTGTCCAGGATACTTGGTATTAAGGTACAGGTGATTTCACAATGGTATGAAATAAAAACTAAAACACTGTTTCAGTAATTCTCTCAAGCAGTTACTTGTACATATACTGCTGTTATCAATGCACCCACTGGCCTAGTTGTATTCAATGTCCAGTAGCTGATACTCCTTAAGCTCATCATAGCAATGTGGTTGGAGGAGGAAGCCAAAAAGAGACGTCATTACTCTGGTCTTGTGACAAACAAAAATAATACATAAATGAATTGGAAAATAGAATTAAAACACAAGAGCGCATTACGATGTCAGTGTGGAGTTCCTACATTAGGAATTTCATTCAATGGCTATACATTTGGGGAATTTAAGGTCAGAGATAAAAAAAAAAACAGGCACCTAGCTAAGTCCTGTTTTGTTTGTTTTGTTTTCAAGATAGTAAGGCTCACAGGAGATGGAAGTGTTTTTGAGTTGCAATTCTTTCAGAATTATTTCAATTTTAAAAACAAGCAAGAAGAACAATCAAATGAAAAGTATAGCAGTAACAATGTCTCTGATAGGGGCACATTATAAAGATAGAACGATGGGAACATTTCAGCCCTTCAAAAGCAAGCTAGCAGAGAAGAAAATGGGCTGCCTCCAACAGCACAGGGCAATGAGCATTTAAGTGGTATGTGTTGTCCAAAAGCTTTCTTTTGAGTTGAAGATTCTACAGTGTGAAATTATATGAGAATAGATTTTCATTCAGTATTTTTAAAGCATTTTAGATAGGCAGTGCGGCTAAACAATTCAAACCTAAGAGCTGGTGTCCTGCTTTATGACTGAAAAGTATTGGCATGGGCATGCAGTCCTGCTTCAGCTCTGAGAGATGATAATATTGAGTTAACAATAATCAGAATGCAGCCAACAGGTTAATCCTCTATCAGATGGCTATGTACTTCAAGGCAAACAAGACTTCAGTCAGAATGCTCTTGCCTCAGACTCCAATATTAAGAATTTATAATCGACCACAGTATTATGTGATCCAAATACCTACTTAGAAAATACATACTCAAGTAGCAAAGTCCAAGTGTCCAAAGACAATATGCAAATTTTAAATTACATATATTTATTTGTTTCCTTGTGTGTGTGAGGCATGTGTATACCTGATGTGGGAAGTCCTTCTGTATATATGTTGCTTTTATTGGTTAATGAATAAAGTTGCTTTGGCCTGTGACAGGGCAGAATAGTGTAACGTGGGAATTCCAATCAGGTAGAAGAGGAAAGAGGGCAGAATCAGGGATATGCCACGTAGCTGCAGAAGGAAAATATGCCTGCCCTGGAAGCTTAGCTATCAACCATGAGCTTCGTAGTAAAATATAAAATAAAAGAAATGAGTTAATTTAATATGTAAGAGATAGTAAATAAGAAGCTTAAGCAGTATTGTAATTATTATAGTTTCTGTGTGATTATTTCAGGTCTGGGCATCCTGAAATAAATGAGTAGTCTCACCTACAAATTGGTGTGCCAATGTGGGCTGACTACTTCCACATAAAACCAAAGAGAACTTAAAAAGGAATTCTAGACACAAAAGAACAAGTTTAGCACATCTTCTTTGGTAACCACATCTTTTTTAGATGGGCTCTATTTACTGGTGGCAAGCAGGGGCACTGTGGCTCCTTTAAGGGAGCTCTTCCTGACTCAGCATTGGCAGTGAAGGCTGCGTGACTTCTTTAGGGGAGTGCTTACAGGTACATGCTAGCTGCAAGAACAATTCTGGTACTTTCAGAAGGCTCAGCGCTTAAATGGAATCTGCAAGCAGCATGTTACAAATTGCTTAATGGTGATAAAGACCTACTGGGACCTTGGAGCTGGCTCTCAGAGGCAATGAACATGCCTCCACGATGTTGGGCTGGGTGAGGCCCTGCCTCAGAGTTGGACCTACTCACACCTGCTTAGCATTAAAAAAAAAGCACTCCTGGTCAAAGAATACTTACAGATATGCATGTAATAAAGACAGACTCAGATTTAAAAAAAATAAAGACATCTAAATGGGTCACAGCATTGTATAAATATACATATAGGCTTGGGAAGGAGAGAAAAAGGATATAGACAGTTATAATAAAAAAGAGTACAGACCGTCATAGATTAAAGGAGTAAATATAATAAAATAAATATAAAACTTGTTGAAAAAGTAATAGAGTAAGAAAACAAACTATGTAAATATGGAAAATATACAGAGAGTCTGGATTATGTATATTATTGTGTTTTCTTTGAATTTTTTGACTGTGAATGAGCTAAGTTAAGAGAGACATTTCATTGTACAGGCTGCTAAGCTAAACCAATATATATACTTTAAAGGTATATTGACTTCAAAATTTGGGTCTAAGACTATGCTGCTTTGGAAAAGAGGTTGTGTTTTTGTTTCCACAGAGGATAGAGATCTATGGATTCCTTAACAGCTAATATGTTTTGATCAAACAAACCCCCCTGAAGCAATGGCCCAGACAGTGCAACACTCATGACAGCTTCAGGACTGCTGACTGAGGTAGACCTACCACACAGGGTACCCCATGAAATACCTGATTAACAGTGCCCCCAATCAGCAGGAAATATTCTAGAGAACAAAGCCCATATTTCCTAAATGATTGTTTATAAATGTTTGTTTAGCTTTAAAGGGGGATATGCTATAGAGATAAATACTTTGCATTATGGATATTGGTCTATTAATAAAAATTTAAGGTAAATTTTGTTATATGTATGTTTCTGCTCTTGATTAAGGTATTGTATTTGTACAGATCATTTAAAATGTAATGTATAATTAAGAAACAGAGATTAATAGTCATCTATATAATAGTCATGTTTGTTAGGCTTCCTAGATGTACAGATATGTATTTCAGATGGATAGGTACTATTCAAACCTTTCAAAGACTAACAGAATATAGCATTTAAAATGTTTTAAGAACTTAGGACTTTTGATGGCAATGAGACACATCTGCTCCTGGCAGTACCAATTACTTCAAAAGGAAAATGGGCATCAAAGAGGTTCCTTATGGAATTTGTTAGCTATTTGAACAAGAAACTCCTCTTTCCTGGACTACTTAGTGGTATGCTGTATAAACTGGACATTCAAGACCCACAGAAAAATGACTGCTGAAGTTGCCAATGAAGGTGAGACAGTTGTTCAGGGTTTCTGCTTCATGAAAGAGTCTACCAGGCATTCTGCAGGACACACAAAAAAGTGACTGACAAACTGCCAATACAGGCAGAACTGTCTTTGAAATTTCCTGCTTTATGAGATAGAGGAGGAAAGAAATTGGAGTCAGGGAGCACTTCTGGTGTTTTGAATGAGAATGCCACCCATAGATTTGTGTATTTGCAAACTTAGACATTGGTTGATGAACTCTTTGAAAGAATTAATGTCTTAGTTAGACTTTCTATTACTGTGAAAAGATATCATGACCCACAGCAACTCTTATAAAGGAAAGCACTTAATTGGGGCTGTCTTACAGTTCAGAGGTTTAGTACATTTATTTTCATGACAAGAAACATAGTGGCATGCAGGCAGACAAGGTGCTGGAGTGGTAGCCGAGAGTTCTACATCTCGGCAGGTATCAGGAAGAGAGAGACATTGGGTCTAGCTTGAGTATTTGAAAGTTCAACAAGGCTACACCTTCTAATAATGTCATTGCCTATGAGCCAATGGGAGACATTTTTATTCACCACCACAAATAAGATATGTGGCCTTTTTGGAGAAGATGTATCAAAAGCCCAGGCTAGGTTCTCTGTTTTTCTCTCTCTGCCTGCAGCCTATGAATCAGGATGCAAAACTCTCTGCTACTACTCCAACTCCACGTCTGTCTGCTTCCTGGCATGATGATCATTGACTAAAACTGTAAGGAAACCCCAAATTAAAATGTTCCTTTTATAAAGGTTGCCTTAGTCAGGGTGTCTCTTCACAGCAACAGAACACTTACTAAGATAGCCCCCAAAGAGACTTTTCTATAAGTAAACACTGTGGCTGAAGTATAAAAACATCATGGGTCTAGATATTTTGATAAAAAAGAAAATTTATAACATACACTTATTACACAAATGTATGTCTCACCCTTATTTTATTATAATGATTCATTTTGTTATCATCAATTTCTACATATAATTTGGGTTCTATTAAATATAAGCATCTATACACTAAAATTATAATGTAATTGTTTTGAAAGTACCTGACTACTGAAAATTGTGTGTACATCTATTTTGACACTGTCTGTAAGCTGGAGACCATAGAAACAATCAAAAGGATATTGGGATATATTCCATGTGCAAAGCATGGTGCTAATAGTTTTAAAAAATTGAGTGATGGGTGTAGTGGGGCTTGCCTGTTGTCTCAACTATTCAGGGGGCTGAAGCTGGAGGGCCACATTCACCAGAGTTTGAGGCCTGCCTAGGAACATAACTCTGTCAAGAAAAGCAGGTGGGGCCCTGAAGAAGCATTCACATGGTTGAGAATGGCTTATTTTGAAAAGAGAGTATTTTCTTTAAAGCAAAAAGACATTGCCTCAAATTTGTTACTACAAAATTCACTTTCCATAATTCAGGAAAGTAGACAATGAGGTCAACGCAATGCACTGGTATTACAATTAAAGAAGCAAGGTCTATGTGGAGTTTCCGACAATCTTCCTTGTGGAAGAGGATCAAATGCAAGAGATACTACTCAAGTGGAAGTTGATGACCAGTGCAAAGACCATCACACCAGGTCAATAAGAAAGAAAAGCCAGCACAGAAGAGTAACTAGGAAGTGGTACCACAATATAATGCAAGAGGTAGGGTGGGGAACTCTTGCTTTTTGATCTCAAACTTTTTAGGAGAAAGACATGAGCATAGTAATCCTTAGAGAAAAGTCACCCAAATTTAGGTTAGAAGCACAAAATCCACATTTCCTTTTCTGGTTTGTGGACAAAAATCAGCTGTTTGAAGACTATTTACCTACTGTGTGTCTTAGCAAAGAAAAGAAGAAGACAGGAGAACAGAAAGCAGGAAAAAAGAAGGGGGAAAAGAGAGGGAACTTCAAAACTGAGGGAAAGGGGAGAGAGAAGAGAAAGGACAGAAAGGGGAAAATAATTAGTGTCACAGACTTTAAGAGTAATTATAAAAGACAATGGGACCATAGAATTGCATAGCTTCATCACCACAGCCACCAAAGGAAGCTTTTGTGAGGATCTTTGTGCTTTGCTAAAAGCTGGATTAGGCTGATTAACTAAGATCATGTGCATAAAAGCTCAGCAAAGGTTACTCAGGGAAAAATTGAGTTTAGGCCATTTAAAAGAATGAATATTCTATGTAAAAAATAAATATGGCAATGACAGAAGAAATTCTTGTTGTAATTATTGTTCCATATGGTACTGCCTTCAAGGGAAAACACGTACATAATATGAGAATGTATACGTTTTCAGATCTGTTTTTCAACATGAGTATTCTTAGGTTCCTGGAAAAGGAGCATTCATACTTGATTGTAAGTGGAACTCCTTGTGAGGAATCAGCTCTATCTACAGAGCAAATGTGGAGACCAAGGAAGCATGGTCAGTAGGCCTGAATGAAGGATGAGGGACTAGATTCCTTGAGTTGGAAAGAACATTCTGATAATTAGATAACCCTCCTCTAACTTAGCTTTCTGCGCTCCGTTGCATTCCATCCCCTTTGACTGGTATGCACCATGCATCTGCAAGGCCACCTTGCTTACACTGTCATGGAGCCATGCGTTTTACTCAGCATAGAATAAGAGGTACTAAAATGTCTGGAGCAGCTACTCTTTTTTTTTTAATATGTATTTATTTATTTATTATGTATACAATATTCTGTCTGCAGGCCAGAAGAGGGCACCAGACCTCATTACAGATGGTTGTGAGCCACCATGTGGTTGCTCGGAATTGAACTCAGGACCTTTGGAAGAGCAGGCAATGCTCTTAACCGCTGAGCCATCTTTCCAGCCCCCTGGAGCAGCTACTCTTCAGAAGGCAGGCTAAATGTAGATTCCAGCCAGTTAGAATCCTGGAAAACCAGCTACATCTGTCTCCCCAAGAGTGAGCTTGGTGCCTGACTTGTTACAGATGCACGTTGCTGTGCAAACCATAATTTGGGATGAAATGGAGTATAAATTGATACCCAAAGTGCTATTTGATAGAGACTTTTGAAAGAAAAGCTTAAAAAATTGAATGGGATTTCCAACAAATTTTCACCCATATGTGTTTCTTGTCAACTCCATTTCAACAGGAATCATTTTGGTTGTTAGATATTTCTTGCATTTTCAGATGAAATTGCCTCCTAGGTCGTTCCATTCCTGTGTCTGTCACTGGAGATAATTAAATAGGAATTCTGAAGGCGATAATGCTTCGAGTTCTCTGTGAGCATAGCTCTCCATGCTCTCCAATAGAATATTTTAATCCTGTCTTTTGTCTTCATCTTGCAAGATCTTTGATTCACTGAGGATTTTTTATTCCAAGAAATAAATAAATACTACAAGAAATAATCAACAAAGTTAAATTGAGAAAAGCTAAAACTGCACACAGCAAAATTAAAAGAAAAATCAATTGAAAGATCCCATCATTTTAATAACTTCCCAAACTGCAAAAATCGACTCAAGATTCTTAGTAGAAACAAGTCACTGCAACATAAAACTGGAAATGGCTAAAACTACATTGTGGGGAAAAAAATGTGTTATCGATTAAAATTGACAGAACCTAATCTTCTGGCCCAAGTTTTGATCTAGAGAGTCTTATTTAGTTATTTATAGTAGATATAACTGCCATGAAGAAAATTCAGATTGGTAAGAAACATTACTATAAAATTGTATACAGATGATTGATGTATCAAATCCTAATTGTAAATTTTATACAAGACTAATTATTCCTGATGAAAATAATTTTAATTAAATGAAATAAAATTGCATAAAAAGAAAATAGTAAATCGTTTAATTGCACTGTTTAGAAAATTTCCCAGGATATTAAATTGGCCTGAGATGATGACCAGAACTGCTTTATCAATGGAAACTCATTGACTAAAATCCATCAATGTTCATTGAATTCTGATTTATTAACCTTAGAGTTCGAATATTATGACTTGAGGTCAAAATTGTTCTGAGTTTTCTACAATGTCATCAAAGAACAAATGCCAAAGCCCATATACCCATGAGTAGGCTTCTAAGGAATTATAGACTCATATATGACAAATCCAATATTTGCGCTAAAGAAATAGCATATTCTAAACATGGTCATGTCTCTGGGAAATAAGGCTGCAGTGAAGGATATTTCAACTTTTTCCATAGCAAACCACTGTTTTTCTTATATTGACTCTATTAACTGCTGTGTACGGAGCAGAACTCCATAGCAGATCCCGGATCAAACAATGAAGGTGAAGAGCTAACTCAAGCAGATGTGGAGTGCTGGGAGGTGGTTCAGAGCTAGTCTGTGGAACAGCTGAGAGAGACAATGGGGAGCAGCCGAGTTCAGAGCTCTCCTACCCAGGACATGCTTTGTGAGTTGCCTCCTGCTGACCCCTTCATGTGAGTAAAGCCGATAGCAGGGCAATGAACATGTAATGGCTTCCCCTGAGCGGTGACTCACACTGAGGCCTCATTAGACCCAAGCATCTTGAGAACAGAACTAGAAAGAGCAGGATGTCTGTGCAAGGCCAGAGGTTTTGATGTTGTTTTACAAGATTCTTTTTAATATTCCCACAGCATCAAAACTAACACTAAGCATTAAGCTATGTGTTTCAACAGATCTAGAACAAAAAAGATTTAAATAAAGTTTTTCTCTTTAAAAATATAAAAATTTAAGGTTTCCTTATATTTCACAAACTCCATTGATTAGAAAGTGCTGTGGAAGAACTCCCCCCACCCCCCCCTTACCCAGTTCCCTAGACAGGAAGGAATTCCTGCCAGATTCCTGCATAAGATCCTCAGTATCCCCCCCCCCCCCCAGTACTGCAGGTTACAGTAGATGCTGGGGGCTAAGGACCCAAGCAGAGTACCAGTGCCACCTCTTCAGGATCAGAACTCTTTAATAAGAATTGTGATTTGGTAACTAGAGGGCTATGGCCTGGAAAAGAGCTGGCAGAACTGCCTTCTTGCCCTAGATTGCCATAGACTGAGATGCTAGACTTGAGTTGGGAATTAAGGCTGGAGATACTTTAGCAGATTGCAGCCGGTGGTGCCAAGAGCAGAGGAAGCAAGACGGGAAGAGCACAGTTTTGGATTCACTAGTTTGGATCAAACAAGTTTGTGTTTGCCTCACTGTTGAGCACTGAGTTCTGCTCCAAAAGTTGAACTTTATTGTCTCATACAAAGAAAAGTTGCTGGATTAAACTATTGCCTCAGGAGACAAGCGTGGGCAACCCCACACCAGACCTGGACCAGATGGCAGCAGGCTTCTCACAGTTGACACAAGCTTTCCTGGGAATTCATCGAGGAATAAACCCTTAAATTACATTTTTTAATTTTTTTGCCAGATTTGAATAGTGAATCTATGATCTTATATAAATCATCATTTATTGAGTATGAATATCTTAAGGAAACTAGACAATAGCTAACTTAGCTCCAAGATAACATACATTTTCCTTAACATCATTTTCTTGAAATGAGCTGTGTTAGTTCAAAGATTCTGAATACCTAAATTATTTTATGCTCTATGATGATTAAAATGTTTTAAGAAAATACTAAAGTTTGCTGTATTTAATTTAATCTTTAAGAAATTAAATAATAGTTCAGAGCCACGATTTAAGATGTCAATATTATAATACTATAATTGTTCATGCATTAGTCACATTTCTTGTTGCTATGAAAAAAAAAATACCCGACAAGAGCATCTTAAAGCAGGAGGAGTGCTTTGGCCCACAGTTTGAGGATACAGTCTGCCATGTTGGGGAAGTGATGGAAGCAGGAGCTTGGGGTGGCTAGTCTCACTGCGTCTATAGTCAGGAAGAAGAGAAATGAATGCTACCATTCTACCGCTTTTCTCCCTTTGCTCTTTCTCTTTTACTCCAGGGCTTCAACCCATGGGAGAACACTGCCCACATTCTAGGTAGGTCCTTGGTCCTCAATTAAAACTGACTAGAAGAATCACCCTCATACCCAAATCCAGAGTTAGGCGTCCTAAGTGATTCAAAACTCAGTCAAGTTGGTGAAGATTGACCATTAAATTAGAGTTCCATTTTTTTTAATGAAAAGGAGTTTTGTTTTGTTTTTTATTTATTTGTTTTTCGCTAGAGTACACATCTCTAAAAAGTAGGTTGCTCACTGTTTAATCAGTTTTTTCTAGTCTGATTTTACCACTAATGTCTCTTTTTAATTTTACAAGTTTTTTATCTATTTATTTTCACCCACTTTTTCACTCATAAAATGGGAATATTGGGTGAAAACTCTGGGTTCTGAAAGGCTATGATTTTGAGAAGAGAACCTCAGAGTTGTGACTTCTGTCGCTGCCCAAACTTATCATTCTTCTACTGTAGGAACTCATTTAAAGCCAGATGTCCACAGCTGGCATCCTTTCCCCGGAAGCAACAGCTGATAACTGCTCCTCCACAGTTTCTTCCACAAGTTGAGTTGACAGCAGTAGTCATGCCTGGAGGCTGAGCCTTTCCCATGCTGAGTTAGTAATTAGGGTGTCTGAGCCATCAGTTTTGACTGGACCTTACCTCTCCACGAATGGATGTGCGTGCTCTTGGAGCTGCTGGGTTCCAACTTGTCCCTCTCTGTTAGGGAAGTTGCTATTCAACAATCTGCTGACTTCGGAGAAGCTTTTCCAGGGTACTCAGCCCCTTCACATTCCAGGAAGCAGAAAGAGGTTCTCTGCTCTACCGTGGATGTGTTCATCTGGCCTCACTGAGAAGTCATGGTGGGTTAATTAGATCTACCAGGTGGATGGGAATCCTATTGCTAAACATGAAGTAAATTCATGGGTCACTTAGCCAGGGCACAATGTTCAAGTTTCATATTAAGTCCAGCACTTAGCGAGGCTTTTCTGGGCTTACTGGCTCTCTTCAGGCCAGAATCCTGCCTCCAATAGTAGCCATGAAGGACATTTGGTAGGGAATGTAGGATAGCTGCACAGCGTTCTACTATAGACTCAAGGTCAACATTCAGGTAATAATAATTTATAATGCTTAAATTGGTGAGTTAACACAAACTCTCAAATGGGTTCATATTCCTGGACAATCTCTCTTTGGAACTGCTAACACTTCACCTTACCAACTGGAAGAACATAGGTAAGATACTTGATATCTGGTCCCTCCCCAAAAAATGAAGGTAATAATAATTATCTCATGAAGATTTTGCACAAAGATCAAAAGCATAGGGATGGGGAAATGGCTTAGTCTGTAAAGTGCTTGCACACACATAAAGGCCCTGAATTTGGAACCCCAGTACACACATAAAAAGCCAGGTATATGAGCATATCCCATAACCACAGAACTTTCTGGTGCTTACTCTCTAGCCTGTCCAGCCTAATCAGTGTACATCAGGTTAAAACTCATCTCAAAAACAACCTAGAGTGAGATTGAGGAAGATCACTGGCATGGAACTCCAGACCCCATATGTGCATATCTACAGAGATGAACATGTACACACATAGGAACAGATTAAAATGATGTGCACAAAATGAATAAGGCATACTACTCATGTTTATGAATGTGAAGAAACAACTTACAAGCAAATGAACCTCATGATGCTGGCATTATTAAGCAGACTTTGAAATCATGTCTGATTTTCAGTTTAGCAATTTCCCATTTAGTGACTTAGAACACATTACTAAACAACTCTGAGCCTCAATTGTTGGCGCTTAAAGTGGGTATATTGATGGTTACTTAAGAAAGCTATCAAAGGTGCAGATATGTAAAATATAAGAAGACACAGAAAGATCTGTGATCATCTTTTTCTCTTTCTCTTAGGATAATCAGTGTAAGCTTCAGTGAAGAATACCTGTGTCTTATGGAGGCCACTCTTCCTGTGCTGTCATCCTTGACAGTTGATGCTCTTAGAACCTGCTGTCACATGCAAATAAATCAGGTCTTCATTTTTCTTTGATAGAAACAACTTTATAAAGCTCTCTCTCTCTCTCTCTCTCTCTCTCTCTCTCTCTCTCTCTCTCTCTCTCTCTCTCTTTAGAGGAAGGCATTACCATCCAATGAGGAAGCCAAAGCCAGCTACATGGGGAAGCCCACATGGAGAGGACTGAAGTACCCAGTCTCCAGACACATGAGCAGAGGAACTTCAGATGTTTACAGCCTCTACTTCTTTTGAGAAATAAGGAGACATTTTCTTCAAATACCTTCTGAACATTAATTCCATACATCCATGAGCAAATTAATGGCTACTTATGCCACAAACTTCTGGAACAATTTACTAGAGAACAAAAAAATGGAATGAACATTTTCCCTGAGAAATACCAAAACTAGAAAATGCATATAGTATAATTTTACTTATGAAGAAACAATCCAAACTATAAATGCATCTGCAGACAAGAGAAATAAAGGTATGTGGTACCCACATGAATGTGTGCATGTATGTGCCTTATGCTATGGTGCAATTCTATTGAGTAAATAAATAAAAAATTGAAGGCATGTCCAGAAAAACAGTAGACAGAGTCTACTTCCTAAGAAAGAAGGACTGGGGTCTTGAGAACAGGTAGGATTGACTGAGTGGAAGCTGAGGAAGATGATAAGACCAGGCACCACAGTGTCTGGATGCTGTCATAAATATCTGCAGGCACCACAGTGAGCAAATCAGAATGCTCTTGGGAATAAATTGAACAGTGGGATAATTTGAAGTATCAGTCGTGGGCTGATTCATACAATAGCCCGACTGCTTCAAGGAGTCAAAATGAAGGGCGAATTACTTATGGCACTGAGTCTTAAAGTCAAGATACATAATTTCAGAAAATTTGGTAGTAGCCTACACAATCTCTGCCTTCAATACTTTGTAGGCTGCTACAGACAGAATGAAAAAAAATGTAGGGCAATGGAATTAAGGATTTTCCATTATTGAACATTTTTCAGAGAAGAAAAAAAAAACAAGATCTTAAATACTGAAGAACTTTTGCTGAGAAAAAAAAAGTTTAGAAAGAAAAGTAACCAGGGAAATTTGGGCTGGAGACGCCAATATTGTATAACGGTGATTTGAAGGGTCATAGAGGAACTCAATGTCTGTAATTATGATGATAACAGTTTGCCAGGAAAGCTAAATTAAAAAAGAAAGTCTTTTAATGACATTCCAGGAAGTGACAGAGATGGAGGATGAGGTGCAAACAAGAACCTCTCAGTCCCACTGCATCATGGGAACCTCTTGAATGCAGCCAGAGGGTCTAGTGGAGGCTTTCTCACCCTGTATGTATTGTATAGTGTTTGTGCCCTGTGCACTGATGTTGCGGGAGGTCCTCCCACTCCTCCAGCCTATAGCCACTGAGATACCAGCCCACTGGGGCGCGGTCTCTCTCCCTTTAAAAAAGCGGCCACTTCCTTCTCCTCTCTCTCTTCACTTCCTGCTCCACCGGTGACTAGACTCCTTTCTTGGTTGCATAGAGGGCTTTTGTCTGGGACGGCGATCTGTAAGTTTTTTCCCCTTTAAATAAATACCACCCTATTAATCATAATTCCAAACTGGTGTGGCATTGTTTGTGACTTACGCCATCACACTGACATCCCTGGTGTTTCTGCCTCTGTCAAAGATCCTTCCCGTTTTCTAAAATAAACTGACAAATCCCCATTTGCCCCATTACACTTTTTTTCATTTCAGTGCCTTCTGCTCTCTTTCCTCCCAAAAGATTTTATTCCTCTTCACAGTTTGCTTCCCAGGGACCTGTTATTGGAAGCCATTTGCAGGCTTCGGTTTCTTCGAAGCATGCCCTTCTACCCCTGCCTTCATATGACTTCAGGATAGAAGCGTCTACACCAGTTGCTTGGTTGAGAGTTGAAGGCCACCCGCCTGGCCCAGCTATCCACATCCAGGGCCCTTGCATGCCAGGTCAGCCTTTAATTGGTCTCTTGTTGACTCCTGCTACTCCACCCTCCTGGCAACCAAGCACCACGGCAGGTGGTTCACCAGACACACACAATCCCTTTCCCTCTACTACTTTACAATCTGCTCTTCTAAATCTACAGCCATTTCCTATTTCTTCCTAACCTCCCCCAGCACAGAGTTTAAAAGTCAAAAACAAAACAAACACAAATACCTAGCACTGGATCATTTAGATGATATTAACACTTGAGCTAAGATACATGAATGGGATGGAGTGTTGAAAACTAAGAAATGGGCAACTATTGAAAGATCATGGAGGCAGAAAGATGGGGGAAGGGTTCCCTGTATCTCCTAGAGGGGACTTGACAGAACAATGGGATGTGCTGCTGTTAAGAGCTCCAAGCAAGGGTCCGCTAAACTGGGGAATACCTTCCCTGACGACACAGAGTTGTGGTCGCAGGAAGGCACTGTGAATATGACCGAGTTACAGGTACATATCGCATTGTTTCAATGCAGCCTGTTATCTGTACAGTAACCCACTCTGATTGCAGAGAATTGGAAACACACCCAGCACCCAGCAACTGCCTGACATGCTTTGTCAGCACTTAGTGATGGCGGATTTCCCAGGCTGGGTCCCTGTCAATCTGGCTTTGACCAACTGGAAAACTGCTATTCATTTTCGAGGGATTTAAAATGAATCCCTGAAACTGCGACCAAGGAAATGTTGCTTACTCTGACCTCCAGACTCACACTGTTATGACATCTTCATTTACCACGCAATCTCTGGCTTCATCTGGGTCTGCGAGAACACGCGGCAGTTGACAAGGTCTTTCACCTTGTTTGCTTGGCAGTGGCTTCAGTCCTGTGCGGCCATTTTGAGCCTTGTATACTGTTAGTTATTTTAATTTAACTCCTTGGTGCTTTAGCAACTTACTAAGTTCATTGAGGACAGCAGCTATCTCTTGAGCCCAAGGCTCTAGTGATAGCCTAAATAAAAAAAAAAATACTATCCACACACATTTTGTGACTTTTCTTCACCGCAGCAGAGGTTTGGAGCAGCACCAGTGAGCTTGGGTTCATTACCAGCAACACTAACTCCAAAATCAGTTTCCAGAATTCCAAACATTCTCAGAAGTCAGCAAAGTTAAAATGGGAATGATCTTGCTATGAAATGCTTTTAAATGTTGGGTTAAGGAAACTTCATAGCTCCTTTTTATCCTAAATTTTTGTGATTGTCTGGACTTGAACTAGGGTGAAATTGGATGACAAAAACTTTTAAAAGACCTGAATTCTAAGGACTGTCATTGGGCAGTTAAGTCTCCGAAACTAACCACTAAAGCATCAGGAAAACCCTGCATTCCATATCTTTTCCTATAAATAAGGTTCTGTCGATTATTTTCTAGTTGAAAAGATGATTATTGTCTTTAATTGGTTCCACGTCTTTGAAAGAGTACATCAGGCATTCAGTGAGAGCTTCATATCCGTCCCTTCTCTCATCCCATCCAGTTTCATTGATCACTGATGTCAAGTTTTTCTTACCTTGCCAGACACTCTCATCCTCTTCTCTTCAGCCTGATGTAGCTGACTTTGAATCTTTTCCCAGGGCACCATCATAATGGCCCACTCCTTGTTCCACAGTGGCCAAGTGCCCAGATCAGGAAATTTCACTCTGTGTCAGAAATTTTTTATGTATGGCTTTGTACTCTTTTTTTCCAGACAGGTCTCTTGTAGCCTATTCATAGCAACCTCAAACTCACTATGTCATTGAGGGTAAGCTGGAACTTGATAATTCTGCCTCTACCACTCAAGTGCTGGGACCCAGTGGTGGGGACAAAACCCAGAGCTTCATGCATGCTAGACAAGCTCTACACTAGCTGAAGCACATCACCAGGGCCCAGATAATGCACTCTTGGGCACTGCCAGAACTCCTGCCACTCGATTTCATCAAATGACCAGAATGAGGGAGATGGCAGCAGGAGTAACCAGAAAAGGCAAGAATCTGGGAGTAGGGAAAACCACACCTGAAGTTACAAAGTTCAAACACTTGTACCTGACATAGTTTAATGAGTTTGAGTTAAAACAAAACACACACATACAAACAAAGAAAAAAAAGTCTTACCCTCCTGCTTCTGCCCTTTTTGAGCTTTGTCAAAAAGAAAGGGAAAGGGAAAGATTCTTTCTGCAAAGATCTAACCTTGCTTCCATCCTTTACAAAAAGAATTGATAAACTAGCATTATTGCTGATGAAGGATTGCTATAACTTGATGTTTCTAGTACCAGAACCAAAATGTGGTGGCTGGATATGATGCAGCCGTATAAATTTGATGTATAAACTGAAAGAAACTATGGTAATCCTATCACTACATATTACAAGGCAAGAAGAATTTTGAGAAAATAGGAAAGAAAGATTTATTTTATTTATGGGAGTAAACATAGACAGGAGTGGACAAATATATCTATTCCTTTAAGTTATATCTTACCCAGGGGAACAAATTAAAATGTATGTACCAGAATGGAGACTTTGCTAAAACAAAGGCTAATGCAGGAAGTCTATTCTTCATGAAATGTGTCTTCTCTGTCGTGCAGAAGGGCAGCTTGCAACCCAGCCAAGTACTGCAAGAAAGGGCAGTAACTGCAAGGTAGGCAGATGACTTCATCCTGGGCTGGTCTGGCCTAAGCTCCTTACCTACTTATAGTCCTCTATCCTCACAAGAGCCTTGAGCACTATAAATTTGAGAACCCTTATTATCTCCCCTTTACAGATGGGGATTACTAACATTGTTACCCATGATGATAGTTAGGGAGCCATGAAGTCAGGACTCAGCCCCAGGTACTTTGATGTCAAATTCCTAATAACTTTCTCCACCTGCTGAGGTTTGAGAAGGAACAATCTGGAATGTCATCTTAATTCTATGCCTGATCTCGATTCTCAACAGTAAGCAGAATCTGGATAAAGCTGGATTAGGGGTGAGATTGTCTCAGTTCGAGAAAGCAGTGTCAACACAGATGTGCATACAGAGTATACATATACGGTTTCCGTTTCTTGTAAAAAAAAAATTTAATTTATTTATTTATTTATTTATTTATTTATTTATTTATTTATTATGTATACCATGTTCTGTCTGTCTGTATGCTTGCTGGCCAGAAGCGGGCACCAGATCTCATTACAGATGGCTGTGAGCCACCATGTGGTTGCTGGGAATTGAACTCAGGGCCTCTGGAAGAACAGTCAGTGCTCTTAACCTCTGAGCCATCTCTCCAGCCCTCTTGTAAAATTTTGATTTAATAAACTTTTTAGCTTAGAGTCACCTGACCCTCTTTGGGCTGCCTAACTATTAGAGCAAGTGAAAAACCATAGCTGATAACAAGCCTTTGTTAAGCAAAGGGATTCTAAAGCCATACTTCTCTTTTTATAGTGTGTGTGTGTATATGTGTGTGTGAATGAACAAAATAGTGGTTTTTTTTTTGTTTGTTTTTTTTTTGCAGGAGCAGCTTCTCTTTATTGTGGAGCTGAAATGTCAGTGCCAGGCCACAGAGCCCATGCCAGCCCTCTCAGGTCTCACATGGCATCCCTGAGTGTGCCCTAACCTATGCACTTTCCTGCCTTCCATCCCCCCCACACTTTGTCTGCCATGAATTTTAAGTCATGCTTGCGTGTTGATTAACACATTTACTGGTGTGGACTGCATTTGTTTTTTATTTTTTTTTTTTGTTCTTGAGGCTTGTTTAAAATTTATTTATTTATTAAAGATTTCTGCCTCCTCCCTGCCACCGCCTCTCATTTCCCTCCCCCACCTCCAATCAAGTCTCCCTCCCTTGTCAGCCCGAAGAGCAACAGAGACCCACATTGGAGCACTGGACTGAAATCCCAAGGTCCAAATCAGGAGCAGAAGGAGAGAGAGCACGAGCAAGGAACTCAGGACCGCGAGGGGTGCACCCACACACCGAGACAATGGGGATGTTCTATCGGGAACTCACCAAGGCCAGCTGGCCTGAGTCTGAAAAAGCCTGGGATGAAACTGGACTCGCTGAACATAGCTGACAATGAGGACTACTGAGAACTCAAGAACAATGGCACTGGGTTTTGATCCTACTGCATGTACTGGCTTTGTGGGAGCCTAGGCAGTTTGGATGCTCACCTTACTAGACCTGGATGGAGGTGGGTGGTCCTTGGACTTCCCAAAATAGTGGGTTTTAATTGATTCATAGGTGAGTGCTTTATTTTCTTGTATCCTTTTACCCTCTTCCCCATTTATTTCCATTGACCCCATTCCCACTTTTAAGTACCTCATCTGCTTTTGCTCATTTGTAGACAGAAAAATAATACATAGATGATAGATATAGCATAGATAAGCAGTGGTAGATACAGATTAAAGATAGAGGATAAATGATACGTTGATAGATGACAGCTATATATTGATAGATGATAGATAAATAACTAGATAGAATATAGATATATTTATAGGTAGTATGTGGTGAGAAAATGATAACTGATAGATATAAGTAAATGATAGTATCTCCACGAGTGTCCCTCCCTTATATGGTCCCTGAATGCCAATAGATACTATTTCTGTGTTTTAATTATCTCAAACCAAGTCACAAACAGCTAAAGACTAATGTAGACCAAAGCTTATTCTTGTTACTGAAAGGAGATAGTTCTCCTGGTCATGGCCCTGGCCCTGGTTCTTCCTAGAAATCTCAGAAATGAGTCCCACATCTCCATTCCTGTTTTTCTCCTTCTGAGCATCTTGGATCTATTCCAAGTTGTGTGTCTTCAGGGCCTAGGAGTATGATAAATCTTGCCATCTTGAGCTTATGCTGTACCTGGCCAGCATCATGGAAAACATTCCAAAAAACACAGAAGCATAAAAACGCTTCTTTCGGTGTCTCTAGGATACAGAGGTTGCGCAGGAAAGCATAAACAGAATGCTTCTAAAGAAGCAGTGCTGGTAACAAGCGACTTAGAAGCCAGCCCTGGCTCAGCACCCGTTTTTGTGACAGGTGTGGCCAAACAATAATGTTCACATTTTTTAAGGGATAAGAACCAAAATGAAAATTATTTTGAGTTTCAGATTCCTTAATAGAATTACCCGAACTCAGTCATGCTCATACATTTTGTGTTGTGCATGGCTACTTTTAGGAAGTGATTTAACTTCAGAACAGCAAAGCTTGAAGTGTTTGCTATTGCTCCACACAGAATCTACCGTTTTCTGAAATAGAGATTAAATAACACACGAAAGTAGCATGCAGTAAACCCGTAGCAAGCTTGCCACTGCAAAATGAAAAAGTGCTGGAGAACTATGGGAGAGATTCAAACAAAGATGACTTAGTCGGGATACCACTGGTCACCAAATAAAATAGTTTCACCTACGAGTTTCTAACTCTACAGTGTTTTGAAGGAAAATTCATTTGGTAAAGTCATAATTTGCACATGGTGGTTTTGATCTTCTCATTAAGGCAAAAATACTCAGAGCGATAACCTCAAAACACTGGGCAGAGATGGAAGTCATAAGCTCTGTCACTCAGGGTAACTGTGAAAGGGAGCAGCAGGAAGTCCTTGGCATGCTAGTCTCTAATCTGTGATGTTTAGTGGGTGAAGCACGGGAAGCGCATTTTCCACCTATGAGGTTTTCAACTCCTCATGGGTTTATCGGCTCATAATCCTAAGGAAATCAAGGAATACTGCACCAAACCCTTTTGATTACAAAGGAATGGCTTCCCCGGTGGCATTTCGTAATGAGCATTTAATACAGTTTGATTAAATGGAGTGAGATGGCAAGGCAACTGCCTCAGAGAGAGTAAAACCATTCTGGGTCACAGGACGTTTAAGTCACAAAGAAAGATACTCCCTTTCTCCAGGACTCTTCATAGAGCAGCCAAGGACAGCATAGAACAAACCACCTCATGGGACCAGGTCTCTACCACCTAGCACAGGGCATGCTTCATTACATACTGTGGGGTGTTTTTGGAGAGAGCCCTCAGTTTGTCCCCTGTCTGTGATCAGGACCATGCCAGGAAAGCAGGCTCTGCTGCTGTCAAACCAGAACACTGTCCCCAGAAACAGAGAAGTCTCTATAAGGTCACTTTCATTTGATGGAAAATGCAAACACAGCTGCCCCTCAATGCTTTGTGCCTCTTTTTTAGTGGACAAACTGCCTTTCCCATGAGTGATGGAGTTACTTTGTCTGATGCTCCCATCTGGGTCCAGTGGAAAGTTGCCTCTTAGGTACCCTGTTCTAGACTTAGAAATGTCCCACCACCTGTTGACTAAAAGCATCCCCCGGAGGAGACAAGCCCCAGAACTGCTGGTTTTCTAAAAGCTTTCTACACTTTATATATATATATTGACAAGCACTTTGCTTCCCACAGCCAGCTGGGTCTCCCTGCAGACACCTCTGGCTTTGATCCAAAAAGAATAAAGAAGAATGAGAGGTAGGAAGGAAAGAAGTGAGGGAGAGAGGGAGGTAGGGAGGGAGGGAGGGAGGGAGGGAAGAGGAAAGAAGAGAGAAAGAGAGAAAGGGAGAAGAGGAGGCAAGCAGGGAGGAAGGGGAAAGAATTAAAGTAGGAAGAGAGCCTTCAGCATGTGCCTCTCCATTAACAATGACAAGACAGTAGACAGCTGGTCATTTATCTTCCTTTGAAGATTTTTCATTTATGTCAAACTTACTTTGAATAAAATAGCAAAAGATGATCTTTTTAACTAGCTCAGTAAGTCCCGAGAGCTTTAAAATCTGAGCTCTTTAAAGGACCGCGGCCCTCTCTTCTGAAGTAGTTAAGCTGCTTCAGCAGCGCTATTCAAAACACCAATTTGAGGGAAATCACCACATATAGAAAGGCAAAGGTTGAAATTGGCCAGGAGAAAAATGGGGTTCTAATTCTCACTCCATCCCTCTCTGGCCAAGAGATCGTCACCAAACCCAGTGGAAGCCCACAGTGGTCGGATGAGCGATACGAACGATAACGTTTCCATGGCACGCATCGCAGTTGGCTTTGGAAGTCAGAATTCACACAGCCAAGCTTTCAGAATCCATCTGACTCACACAAACGTGTTAATGTGCACAATGAATGTTCCAGGGAGGCAGAGTGATGGAAGATCCTTTGTGAAAAATCTGAAATTCAAAACAGTTTTGCAGGAAAGGGGAAAAAGAAAAAAATCAAAGACATGGGAAATGATGTAGAAAAAAAAGCAAAAAAAAAAAAGGTGTGTTCTAGGAGCTGAGTCAGGTGAGCCTGGAGGGAGTGAGCATGCTAGGGAGATGAGGAAGGATGAGTGTGAAAGAGGTGAATGGGACCTCGGATATCATACTTAGACCTCCAGAGTTTGCTCTGGTGACAGAGTCTTCAGTTTGACGGGTACCTCAGACAGATCAGGGAGGGCTTGAGAGCATGCCGAATTCAGTTGGAGCTGGATTTCATTCCTGTAGGTATGGAATGAGGACAGAAGCTGGTTCTGTGCTGGCTGATTAGAAGGGCCTGCTCACTAGGAAGGATATGATGGAAGAATGAAGCACCCTGCTCTTGAGTCTGAGTGACTTAAGGAAATGAAGTATAGTAGTAGAGACAACTTAAGAGGGAGCAACGCCGTGAGGCCACATTAACCCAAGTTTCAATTTCTGAGCTGGCAGATTACTGGTGCTTGAAAAGATTATTACATATCACATAGAATGGGCTTTGACAGCAGAAAGGGGAGAGGGCCACCATTTCCAGTCTTTGTATCCGAACACATTCTCCAGAACAAGCAGAAGCAACTCGGAGTGGTCCAGCTAGCAGGAAGGCAGCTCCCTACAACTCCCAATAATGGACGGGGGGACACAGGACTCACACAGGAAGGCCCTCCATAGGTCTAAACTGACCTTCTCCATAGGTTCACCGTATAAATGGACATACATGAAAGCTAAATTATCTCTGAACCAGCTAAACTCGGTACCATGAACCATGAAGCTCTACCTTACATAAAATGCAGTATTTTTATTACTTTTCTAGAAATTTGACACCATTCTTCACTTTAAACTAAAGTGGCTTTTTTTTCTTTGAAAATGATTGACACTCAAAAGGCAATACTCTTTAAATTCCTCCAATTAAAGCAAATTTAATTTTAAGTTTAATTAAAGGAAACTTTAATTAGAAAGAAGATTAAATTTTAATTAAATTTCGTTAAAATCTTCATACCGGCCTTTATGGATAATATTTCTGTCAGAAACCAAATCCCTTCTTAATATTCTTAAATTCTATTTTAGCATTTTCCTTCGTATTAAAACTGCTTCTTGCCAGCTGTACCTGCCACTGTGAAAATTATTCCCACCTTAAAATACTTGAAAATGCAACAGAGGAGCCAAGGTCTCCCTGGGCAGAGAAAAGAAAACAACAGACTCCATTATTGATGAGATTTTTTTATTTTCAATCTCTTCCCAGCACTTTCCATTGTGATGGGTATAGTGGCCTGCTGTGAGCCAGTCATGTTACATCCACTCACCAACAAATATTTATGGAATACCTACTGTGTGCATGGCCCTCCACTAAGCTGTCTGGAGAGGAAATGTAGTTTTAAAGCTTAAAGCGCTAGCTCAACAGGAGACTTGGAACTGCAGAGCCAGGATCAGCTATGCCTGCTAGGAAGACTCTTGGCTGCTTTTCTGTTCTCAGGATCATGAAGAAAACACGAGCCTTAGCACTTCCATGGCATTTCTCTGCTTGAACTTGCTTGATGTTGTCATGGGATGGGGACAGTGTCCCGTGTCAGGAGATCTATTTCTAGATCTTGACTGAAATAGCCATATTATTGGGGGAAATGTAAGCCCACCATTGCTCATGCAAAATGAGGGATGAAGCATAGATGGGACTTCCAGGCAAAAAGAATAAGTAGGAAGAGGAATTTAGGCTCGGAAAGAAGAAAGGAAAAGAGATGTCAGGGAGATGCCAGGGGCCAGACAGACAGACATGGAGGAAGCAGGAAAACAGGACATACAGAATGAAAGATAAAATGCCCCAAGGCAAAGTGTAGATGAATAGAAACAAGTTGAATTAAGTTAAAAGAGCTAGTGGGGCAAGCCTAAGCTAAGGGAAAACATTAATAATTATTTTTAAGTCTCTATGTCTTTATTTGGGAGCTGGTTGGCACCCAAAGAAAATTCCAACTACACCTAACCATACCTGTATTCCCAATTCTCCCAGACACAAACCAGTCACCATCTCTGAATGTTGCTACTCATTTACATATAGATCCTAGGACAGTGTGTGTGTGTGTGTGTGTGTGTGTGTGTAAGGCCAGAAGTCAACCTCAAATTTTATTCCTCTGCATCTGGCCACCTCATCTTTTGAGGCAGTCTCTCATTGGTCCAAAGCTCCCTGCATAGCTGGATTGGCTGGCCAGAGAGGCCCAGGGCTTGATCTTCCTATCTCTGCCTCCCCAGGAGATTATGAGCACCTACCACCACACTCAGCTTTTTAAAGTGGGATTGGGGCCTAAACTCAGGTCCTCAAGTTTGCAAAACAAAAAGCATCTGAGCTCCCTTCCCAGCTCCATCCACATGCCCTTGAGAGAAGGACATACAATAGAGTCTCTGGCTCACCATCATGAAATGCGCTTCAAGAATGCCAGTGTAAGAATGAAGGTAAAACAATGTGAGGATAAATAACCTCATTAGACATTGTTACCTTTGGCTTGCTTCATGAGAAGAAAATATCCTCTCAGAGTATGACCAAATCGTGTGCCCAATTACTACACCTGTGCTAAGCCCTACTCCACACTTAAGTCCATATCCTACTCCTTAAGTATATAGTAGATGAGAAAACCCATGGGACATTCTCCAAGGAAAGGCCCCCAAACCATTCTTTTTATTGTTCCCTGGCAAGACAGACAACTCCCAACTCCTTGTAACTTTCCTATACTCTATTTATCAAAGCTCCAATATCATATTCCAAACCAACCTCGTCTAAGAGTTCAATTTGACTTCCAGCCCTTTGGTTTGAGTTCTATGTTTTTACAACTTGGAAATACACAAAGAGGCACAGAGCAGGGCCTGACAGTATTCTCCACTGAACCCTGTGCCCAGAGCTTTCTCTTCAGGAAGGACACATGTTTTCTGTGTTCTGTTGTCACTGTGTCCATCCTGCTGTCATATGCTAGAATTATGGTCATCAACTGTGTTTTGCAAAGAAGTAGAAGCCCTATTCTAACTTGTTTGACACACACACACACACACAAATCGCAGAGCAAGATACACGTTGATTTTACGAGCATGTGAAAGAAGTGGAAAACAGTTCAAAGAATGTGATTGAGGTTGGTAGATTTGGCATGGAGAAGAGTGTCCACATAGAGATAACAACATAGAGACCAGCTTCTTCTGGGAGGTGTGAGGGGTTGAGAGGTGCCCAAAATGAAAGCAGTAAGAAGATTGCAAAGGAAGCAGAGAAGGCTGTGACTCCAGCCTCAGCTCCAGGCCCTGGTTATTCATTATTCAACTGTAAAGTGTGCTTGGCATAATTGTAATTCTTGTGGTTTTACTTTAAGGAGTATTGAGACACCTGGTTATAGATCATTTGTAAAAACTTTGAAACCTATTTTTTTAATTGGGTTAATTAGCATTTTAAAGTCTAGTTTCTTGAGTTCTCTATATATTTTGGAGATCAGACCTTTGTCTGTTGCGGGGTTGGTGAAGATCTTCTCCCAGTCAGTAGGTTGCCTTTGTGTCTTAGTGACAGTGTCCTTTGCTTTACAGAAGCTTCTCAGTTTTAGTAGGTCCCATTTATTCAATGTTGCCCTTAATGTCTGTGCTTCTGGGGTTATATCTAAGAAGCGATCACCTGTGCCCATCTGTTGTAGGGTATTTCCCACTTTCTCTTCTATCAGGTTCAGTGTTTTCGGGCTGATATTGAGGTCTTTAATCCATTTGGACTTGAGTTTTGTGCACGGTGATAGATATGGGTCTATTTTCATTCTTCTACAGGTTGACATCCAGTTGTGCCAGCACCATTTGTTGAAGATGCTTTCTTTCTTCCATTGTATACTTTTAGCTCCTTTATCGAAAATGAGGTGTTCATAGGTTTGTGGGATAAAATCCGGGTCTTCTATACGATTCCATTGGTCGACTTCTCTGTTTTTATGCCAGTACTACCCTGTTTTCATTACTGTAGCTCTGTAATAGAGTTTGAAGTCAGGGATGGTAATGCCTCCAGAAGATCCTTTATTGTATAGGATTGTTTTGGCTATCCTGGGTTTTTTGTTTTTCCATATAAAGTTGATTATTGTCCTCTCCAGATCTGTGAAGAATTTTGATGGGATCTTGATGGGGATTGCATTGAATCTATAAATTGCCTTTGGTAGAATTGCCATTTTTACTATGTTGATCCTCCCAATCCAAGAGCAAGGGATGTCCATCCATTTTTTGGTATCCTCTTCAATTTCTTTCTTCAATGCCTTAAAGTTCTTGTCATATAGATCTTTCACTTCCTTGGTTAGATTTACCCCAAGATATTTTATGCTGTTTGTGGCTATCGTGAATGGAGAAGCTTCTCTGATTTCCCTCTCTGCTTCCTTATCCTTTGTGTATAAGAGGGCGACTGATTTTTTGGAGTTGATCTTGTATCCTGCCACATTACTAAAGCTGTTTATCAGCTGTAAAAGTTCTTTGGTGGAGTTTTGGGGGTCGCTTATGTACACTATCATATCATCTGCGAATAACGAAAGTTTAACTTCTTCCTTTCCAATTCGAATCCCCTTGATCCCATTATGTTGTCTTATTGCTATTGCTAGAACTTCCAGCACTATGTTGAAGAGATATGGCGAAAGTGGACAGCCTTGTCGTGTTCCTGAGTTAACCGGGATGGCTTTGCCTAGCCAGTTTGGATGTTCACCTTCCTAGATATGGACGGAGCGGGGAGGACCTAGGACTTACCACAGGACAGGGAACCCTGACTGCTCTTTGGACTGGAGAGGGAGGGGGAGAGGAGTGGGGGTAAGGGGAGAGGGGTGGGAGGAGGGGGAGAAGAGTGGGAGGAGGGGGAGAAGAGTGGGAGGAAGGGGAGGGAAATGGGAGGCTGGGAGGAGGTGGAAATTTGTTTTTTTCTTTCTTTATTGTCCTTTTATCAATAAAAAAAAAAAAAGAGAAAAAAAAAACTTTGAAACCTCAAAAGATGGCTCCCTCTGCTGAGGAGTAGCTGTTACTCTCATCGAGACTGAGTACAGGCCACCACAGTGCACCTGCCCACTCTTTTCTTCTTTTTAAATGATTTGTAAGGATTTCCCCTCTCTTTAAAGACTAAATTAGAATTGTTCTTCATTACTATTTTGCTGGCAATTAAAAACTGATCAAAATGGGACTTGTAACATGAAGTCGACATGCTAATTTTTTACTCTCTGTAAAAACAGCAAAATACATCTCAGGAATTCTTTCTCTTCAGAATATCTTTAAGTATCTTCAGAGATAAGTGACTTTTCTTTTCTCGGGGGAAAAAACAGTTCTCAGAGAACTGGAGGAGGAAGATAAAAGCTACTAGTTTTGAATGCTGATGTTCCTTTTTTTTTTAAACACCAGCTGCCAAACTCCCAAACTTCCAGAAACCTTGCAATACCGTTTTGATAACTGAAAGCTCCGAACATACCCAACATCTCATTATCAGGATTCTGCTAACAAGGAACCAGGAGGGATGCTGACATTCTCTCTGTGTGTCTCCTGGTATCTGCCTCTGCCTCACATCTCTCCCCACAAAGAGCAGCCATTGGGAGGCAAGGTCTCAAGGTTTGAATGACATTGGAGTTGGATAATTTTCTTTTTCTGATTTGTCTGGCTGTTTCTTTGCAATCTGGTTTCAAGCCTGGGCTGTAGACAGCAGAGCATTTGGTCACAGGTGGACGTGCTGACTCGCCTCAGGCTTTAAATCCTGCTTTTCTCAAACTTTTAGACTCCAGGAGTATTTTCACTGAGAATCTGCTGGCTGGGATTTTCAACAGAGAAATAGCATTTTCTATAGTCACTGTCTTCTCTTTTTCCTTGCTTTTTTCCTCTCTCTCTCTCTCTCTCTCTCTCTCTCTCTCTCTCTCTCTCTCTCTCTCACACACACACACACACACACACACACACACAATCATTAGTTTATTTATCAAAATGAGCATGTAGATGGAGATTAAGAAAGAACAATGGTATGGATGCAGGAGTCAGCTCTCTGTAGGTAATCAGGGAAAAGAGAGCATGTGCTCGTATATGCTACCCTGTGAACAGAGGCTGGGATTAAAAAGGAAGATTAAGAGTTAAAAACAGCAGAGTCGAAGGCACTGAACAAGATGAATAACAAGAGTTCTTGTAGATAGATGTAAATTAACCAGCCTAAAGACATAAGAGGAGGAATAGGGCTATGGGACATTTCTGGGCAGCCTTTGCTCTTGAAGGATATATGTACAGTAGTATTGTCCTTTCTAATGCTGTTAATTGTGACAGTTCAAATTATAAATAAGGGTGGCTCATAAATAGGAACTTTCAGCTAGCCACTCCCTCATATTTCATAGACAGAGAGCTAAATGTGAAATTACCAACAAGAACAACAGTCGTATCTTGGTGGTTGTGGTAACAATACTTCTTGGTCATGGTAGAGCTATAAGCTGGGCATGTAAACATAAGAGGAATGAGAGTTTTGAATAATTACAACACTCGGAATATCTACAGGGTTGGATGGCAGTCATGAGCACCAAGTTACTCTCCCCTAGTAGACAGTCTAGATCAGTAACTAACAAAGCTGCAATCAGAGTCAAAGATTGACAGAGAGGGGCTTCAACTACCCCTAACAGGATAGAAAGTACATGAACAACACATAATCATTCCCTGTTGTGTATGGGGGCATGCATAGAGTGATGGCCTTCCACTGGCTTGACCCATGGGAGCCTAGAGGACTAACCAGTTTCACTGAAGTTACCTTGGTCTTTGTCCGGTTTCTGATACGTTTCTATAAAAACCTCTAGACAAAGAAGTGCCATAGTATTTTCCTCTGCTGGGAACTCCACCTACTCTCAGGAGTTTCTCTCCGTTTTTATTAATTCTTTGCTTTTCTGCAATTCTTAATAAAGTCTTGTTTCTCACAAGACGTCATGTCTTTAATTTTCATTGGCATTCAACGTCAATCTCACAGTCACTGTCCCAGGTTAATGTTTGGTGACCACTGAAGGTTTGGCACCCTAGTACCCTTCATCAGTGCCAAACACTCAGTACCTTCTCCAGATTAGGTGACCCTCTCTAAGGAGCCTGAACTATAATCTACATTTTTAAATAATGTTTCACAATGACAAGTCAACACATTGGTGACCTGGAGTACTCTTGTTTCATCTGCCGAAGTTAGATGTTGAAAGATTCCATGTATCATAATCACAACCCCCTCCATTTCCATTTCCCCACTTCCAACACAGTAGCCCACTCTGACTGAACAACAGCAAGACACAATGTTGCCCATCTCTGAGGGTTGCTGGGATACTGGTGCCTGTGTGTGTTCAGTAGAAATAAAAGCTTCTATACTGTGAACACACCAGGGACTTCCAAAGGCTCTCTGAAGATCTCACATCTGCACTTCCAACTACACTGAAAAGGGTCACTCATGCCATGATAACCATTGCCCACCATAGGAATCTTCAATGTAAAATGTCCCGAACACAAGTTTAACAAGTCCTTTGATTTGAAATCTTTTCCTCCAGGCATTCAATGCATTTCTTTTCAATATTTAGTACAATTGTTGTTGCTTGGAATAATTGTATATTGTAAACATCAAAATCAGACCTTTTCAACAATAACCCCTTATATTATTATATTAAGAGAGATGCCTTAATGCTCAGGGAGTGCCGGGAGAGAAGGGAAATGTTCTTACTTTTTACTCCTTGACTCAGAGTCATATTTTTAGGGAATCTGTACCTCAGTGTTCTGCTTAACACACACACACACACACACACACACACACCACTTACGTAAGTAAACATAGTGCTCATATTATGTTTTCATCTACTTGTGTGTGCACGTATTTGTGTGCCTGTGTGTTCCTCTGTGAAGTTGGACATTAACCCAGAGTATTAAGTGTTAATCAGTTTAAAGCTTTTTAACGAAATCACAAACTGACTTTATGTGGTATATCTGTTAATAATTCTAAAATATCAGGCCTAGAGGTTTAATGTTCTCATTAGCAAACATGTATGGTATATATCTGTGTGCCAGACACCTATTCCTCTCATAGCTTGGCAGCTCATACCACTCACAGGTAGGTAAGGAGGATGGACAATTGGCCAGCATTATAGAGTGATACAAAGGATAAGTCAAGGGAAAGTCATCACCATTCTAAAAAATATGCTACCACTCCTTCAGTAAGAGAAGATTTCCAGGGAAATGCAATGCTTTTCAACAGGTGCATGGGACAGGGAGGAGACCTCTAGGTGAAGCAGAGCAGGATGGGGCTATAGAAATGGGAAGTTGTATGTACAGCTAGTAGAAAGCCTTGCCCACAGCACACAGCCTTTCTGGTTCACAAAGCCTAGCATGTGACAGGATTATTTGCCATTGGCTTCCTTGTGCAAAAACTCATAAAAACGATATGAACAACCATCAAAAAAAAACTGTTTCTGGACCCTGAAAGAGACATGATTAGAGAAACTAGGGCCACAAGAAGCTATGGGGCATCCTAGAAAAGAACCACGTTCTGTTCCTCCTGGAAAATTTGATGACCACAATATGACCACATGTGGTTTTAGGAGGAAATAGCACTTCATACCACCTAGCTAATAGTGTGCAAACTGGAGAATTCCAGTCCTTATTTCTAGAGTGTTAGACTTACTTCTTGAAGAAAAGATGACTCCTCCATAAAACAAGCTGAAACATTGAATACACAGGAAAGGCTTAATGTCTACATTTTGATTAACATTATCCATGTATACCTGTATTCTTCCCAGATGTTTAAATTATGTTTATAGATTCTAATAAAATCCAGAACTCTTGGGGTTTAGGATAATACACACATACACCCGTACCCACACTCACACGCACATGCACACACACATACACACACGCACACACATGCACACACACACACAGAGAGAGAGAGAGAGAGAGAGAGAGAGAGAGAGAGAGAGAGAGAGACAGAGAGAGAGAGATTTCAAAGACAAGCTTGATTCTTTTGTTTCTTTCATCCTGAACATATGTTAGTGGGTAGGTATCTTCACCTTTTACTTACACTGAAGAAATCTGCTAGTTACAGAGTCAAAGTAGACCTGGGTAAGTGAAGCTATGTATATGTATGTATAAGAAATACCCATGCTGGAAGGTGTTGTCTCAAGCCTTTAATCCCAGCACTTGGTAGGCAGAAGCAGGTAGATTTCTGAGTTTGAGGCAAGCCTGGTCTACAAAATGAGTTCCAGGACAGCCTGGAACTAAAACCCTGTCTCAGAAAAAAAAATAGATAGGAAGGAAGGAAGACAAGATGGAAGAGAAGAGGAGAGGAGAGGAGAGGAGAGGAGAGGAGAGGAGAGAAAAGAAAAGAAATCCCCAAAGTGTGCATATTCCACCACAGGCAAAGGAAGGGTGTGTGAGAGAATGTGAACAGGAAACTGAGAGGAGAACCAAGGGAGGCAGGTAGCTTAAAGATCTGTTCACTGTTGAACAAATTCTTCTTTGGTGCCTTATGGATTTAGGAGTTCAACAGAAAAAAAAAATAGACAAAGAACGAGAAAAATCAATGTTGACTTTGTAGACTATTTAAAACTTGAGTAAATTATTTTGTTTTGTTTTCATTAGTCAGTCTTTGTTCAGAAGTGGAAGACAAAATCTCACTTAGGTTCCTGTGTGCTGTGATTCCCCTTAAGATTCACAAACCCTAAATATTGAACTATAGGCCACACAATTCCTCCTTGCCCTCACAATGATAAATTCATATCAGCCAAGCAGCCAGCCATCATCTATTCTCAGGGGAAGCGTATATAGCATGATCTCTCTTGAAATATTACTTCTATATATGCGTGCTTGCGTGGACCACATTGCTCATGAGTTACCACTGGGAAATGGAGCCTCCAGTAGATAAAGCGATCAGAACAAACCCCTGTGAATAAACCTGAAATTTCAATGAAGGTCGTGTCAAGCCTGATTTGTTCCTCAGAACCCTATGAAATAATGTTGACCAGGTAAGTGGTTTTCATATTCTTTCTCCGTCCACGTGAGAGAGAAACTTATAGCTCCAAAAAGCTTGTCTTCCATGTTATGATGAGTGGTCAGTCAGAGAGGTAATATACCCTGAAGGGAAGTAACCTTTATTATTGTTGTTTTAGATTTTCAACAATGAAAGGCCAGATGACATAGCAAGAATTTTCTTGTTTTTTTAAATATATATTTAATCTGATGGTATAAGTTCTTATCACAGAGCTTAATGGAACAGTTGAGTTGTGAAAAATAAAACAAATTAAATTAGATGGTTTTGCTTGTTTATTTTTAATTTTGGAGCTCAAAAATATACATCTTTTGAAAGTGAATTTTCTAGTTTTCGATTTGTCTTATTATGTGTTAGTCTTATGCAGCCAAGAGACATGAGGTCCCAGGGGATCTTCCTCTAAGCAGCAAAACCAGATACTTATTCATTTTTTAAAATGAGTATTTATCAGGGGCTAGGAGATTAGTTTCATCAGTAAAGTGCTTGCCACACAAGTGTGAAAACCTGAATTTAATCCCAAGTACTCATCTAAAGAGCTGGGTTTATGGAGTGTGCTCCCCTGGGGGTGAGGTAGAGACAAATGAATTCCTGGGTCTTGCTAACTTGGTAACATCCAGTCTAGCCTACTTAAGAGATGCTGTTCGGGATCAACCTACCCCTGGACCCAGCAATACCACTCTTGGGAATTTACCCAAGAGATGCTCTATCACATGTCAAAAGCATTTGTTCAACTATGTTCATAGCAGTATTATTTGTAATAGCCAGAACCTGGAAACAACCTAGATGCCCTTCAATGGAAGAATGGATGAAGAAAGTATGGAATATATACACACTAGAGTACTACGCTGCGGTAAAAAACAATGACTTCTCAAATTTTGCATGCAAATGGATGGAAATAGAAAACACTATCCTGAGTGAGGTATCCCAGACCCAAAAAGAAGAACATGGGATGTACTCACTCATAATTGGTTTCTAGCCATAAATAGGGGTCACAGAATCTACAATTGGCGAACCTAAAGAAGCTAAGTAAGAAGGTGAACACAAGGAAAAACATATCGTTATCCTCTTGGATAAGGGAAGTAGACAAAATTGCCGGGGAGAAAAGTGGGATCTTGGGGGTGGGGTGGGAAGGGGGTAAGGGGAGATGGGGAGAGAAAAGGTAGAAGGGAAGGAGGGGGGACTTGGGGAAATAGGAGGATCGGGATAAAGGAAGGTTGGATAGGGGAGCACGGAACCACAATCCTTAGTTAAGGGACCCACTTTAGGGTGGGCAGGAGAATTGACCCTAGAGGGGCTCCCAGGTGCCCAAGCTGAGGTCCCCAGTTAGTTCCTTGGGCAGCTGAGGATAAGGAACCTGAAATGACCCCATCCTAGCGCAATACTGACGAATATCTTGCATATCATCTTAGAACTTTCATCTGGCGAGGGATGGAGATAGAGACAGAGACCCACACTGGAGCACTGGACTGAGCTCCCAAGGTCCCAATGAGGAGCAGAAGGAGGGAGAACATGAGCAAAGAAGTCGGGACCACGAGGGGTGCACCCACCCACTGAGACAGTGGAGCTGATCTACTGGGAGCTCACCAAGGCCAGCTGGACTATTACCAAAAAAAGCATGGGATAAAACTGAACTCTCTGATCATGACGAACAATGAGGGCTGATGAGACGCCAAGGACAATGGCACGCAGTTTTGATCCTACGCAATCTGCTGGCTTGGTGGGAGCCTAGCCAGTTTGGATGTTCACCTTCCTAGAAATGGACGGAGGGGGGAGGACCTAGGACTTACCACAGGGCAGGGAACCCTGACTGCTCTTTGGACTGGAGAGAGAGGGGGAGAGGAGTGGGGGGAAGGGGAGAGGGGTGGGAGGAGGGGGAGAAGAGTGGGAGGAGGGGGAGAAGAGTGGGAGGAGGGGGAGGGAAAGGGGAGGCTGGGAGGAGGTGGAAATTTGTTTTTTTTTCTTTATTCTTCTTTTATCAATAAAAAAATGTTTAAAAAAATAAAATAAAATAAAAACAAAAACAAGAGGCAGCAGGGAGCAACACCAGAGGAAGAATACAAGAGGTTGGTGATTCTCCAGTTGTTCCTATTCTGGGCAGTCTTTGATGCTTGTGTTATTGTTATACTCAAGGTTTCACAGTCATCCTTTATGGAGTCTATCCAGCATTTTAGGGGCCTTCTTTTTTGTTTCTGGTCCTATCCTGTTCCTTCCTCCAAGCAGTGCTATCTTCCAGTATCTGCCTTCATTCTATGAGATTGAGACAGGACACACTCAAACACATATAGATATGTGAACATACAAGTATGCACATATATGTAAAGACACACAAAGAAAAAGGAGGGGAAGGAAAAGTAGGAGATGAGGTGCCAACAATGCTAGGATAGGCATCAAGAACTCTCAGACCTGACTGACTTTTTCAAGCTTGGGAATCGTATTCCTATCATTAAGATTCTTGCTTTACCTGTTATCTGGAAAATGTCCATATGTATGGATCCCATGAAGAACTACAGCTTAGGGGAAAGAAAAATGTCTCTCGGCCCTGTGTTAATAGAAATACCAACCTGACTCCATTTAAGAAAGGTTCTCTGAATATCATGCCAAAGTTTCCTTTATATGTAAGCAGTTAATAAGTCCCGCATATGCCATCTCCATCTGCTTGCTCATGGAAGCTCATCCCAAAGATCTCATTGGGAATATGAGAGTGAAACCTTTGGGTTTTCCACACAGGTGAGTTCTTGTTTAAATCTCCTTGTTATCTTCATCTCCCTCACTCTTCCCTAACTTTGTGCAACTTCACTTCTCTTCTAACTAGTTTGTCTTCTGTTGGGCATGGCTACGTTGTGGAAAAGACTCGGTGCTTCGTCTTTCTAGACATTCTGATCTCAAATACAGAGTGATTGCTCGCTCTGGGAAATATATAGAAATGTGTTGAATTTTCGTTCCCTGCATACAAAGGTTTCAAAACATTTTAACTAGGGAAAGAATTAGCAAAAACCCGAGGGCCGCTCTTTGTCATGCTGAGGCCCTTGCCTGTATCATTCCTCTTCTTTCCCATTTGATCTGGCTGTATTTGAGTTTTGATCCAGGCAAAATCATAACAAAGATATTGTTCAGTTTCAAAACTCCAGCTACATATCCACTGAGGGCAAAGCTGGAATTGTCGTTAGGCAACAATGATGCTTTGAAATGCTGGCTGTAGAATTTTGTGGAGCATGGTCTCCTTCTGCTTTATGTGAAGAAAATCCTTTATGACGGTTCTGATTCATGATGCCTCCCTGTCTCCCCAACACAGCCTTGCTTTGTGAGTCCCTTCTGGCTGCTAAAGAAAGAGAGGACAAGAATGGTAAGTGACTCACCCAGCTATTCATGTGAATTAAAACTACTGGAAAAAAAAAGAAGCCATCTCTGCAGTCCCATTTTCTTCCTTAGTGATGTTAAAAGCAACCACCACCTGGACAACTCACCCTCTGTCTCAGCTCCTGCTTATTCCAGTCCCATCGCTCCTTAGGAGGGAGGCTGAGGACCACTTTCGCAGCCCCTCCCCCAAGTTTCTCACGTGGACCTCTCTGAGCTTTTCTCACTAGATGTCTCATTTTTCTCCACCAGAAGCTGAGAACTGAACCCAAGGCCTTGTGCTTCTATGTTTGTGTGCCATGTGTGCCTGGTGACCGCAGAAGTCAAAGAGGTCCTTAGATCATCTGGAATTGTAGTTATGTAGGTCCTCTGGAAGAGTGGCGAGGCTTCTAACTGCTGAGATATTCCTTCAGGCCCTCAGATTTCTATTCTTTCCATAATATTCATGCCTTTTGGGCTTTTACAAGCCATAACCCTTTTATTGGAGAGACCATTGCAAGAATATGTGTGATTGTGGACCATGGTTGTGGTACATGTGATTTAGTAGTTGTCACTAGAAAGTGGTTAAAACATCAATTAAAGTCAGGGAATTATCTCAGGCTTGGAATGCAGAACAGTGGTAGAGAATCTGCCTACCATCTGCAAGGCCCTGGTTTTGATTTCCATTACTGCAAAAACACAAAAGTAAAGAGTAAAAAGAAATGCTCTCTGGCATCCCTTTCCTGTGAATCTCTAAGGTGTGTTAGGAAGACACTGTCTCGTTGTATTAAAGAGCAAAGACTTGTGGGTTAGAAATATAATTTTAATATCTTGAAGAAATTGAGAAATTGGTTAATTTTCATTTTATTTCAAATTTTGCCTTGATTTTCTATCAGAATATGGGGCAATCCTCTTCTCTTTCTGGGCCCTTAGTTGTGCCTCTCACCTGGACTCACTGAATAGGTGAGGATGGTCTTTCCAGCATGTTTGGAGGGCTCTTAGTGTCCCTGTATGGGACCATCTTTAGGTATGACTAACTAGCACTTCCACACCTCATGTTTGCCTTCTCCAATGCCCCCTATCCATGTACCAGGAATCAAAGGATAGTGCAAACATGACCATGGGATTCTCATCTCATCACAGCTCTTGAAGTCTGTGGGGAAGTTCTCAACTTCCAGCACAGTGTAGGAGGCTCTTTTGCATTCTGAACTCTCCATCCCAGGCTTTGCACTCTGGACTCTTTATTGCAGGATTGTCCCCTCTTCAGCTCTTGGCTTATGGCTGGATTGTCCTCCCCGGAGTCCTGTACCTTCCTGGATGCTACTTCGAATCCCTGAGAAATCCGCTTGCACACAGGTCCCCTTTATCGCTTTTCTGATCCTTTCCTGGCGCCTCCCTCCCTCTCCACAGGGTCTGAAGTCGCTGTGCACTTTACTCATTGGACTCCTGTCTTGCCTTTGTCTGTTGCTCAAGGCCATCTGTCTCACTGAGGCTGTCTACTGTGCTATGCTCATTCATGCTTAGCATTTAGGAGACACTCAACAAATACTTTCAAAGAAATGAACTTATGAATAAAGAGTCTGTGCTCTTCTGCATTTTATGGCAGTGAAAACACACACAAAAGAGATATGAGAACATTATTATAAGCCTAGACAGGAAAGAGAAGTTGGTGCTTTGAGACAAAATGGGAGCTGGGCAAAAATGCAAAGCAGGCATATCTTCTGCCATATTGGCCAGTTTTTTGGTGGTATGGAGAATTACGGAAGTAACAGACTTCGTGGGGTGGTGGCACCACTTTATTGAACTGCTGAGATAGCTGTATTTGAATGCTTCTCCAAAGATTACTGGAAGTAACGGATGCTCCAAGAGACACTAATGAACTGGCAAAGAATCTAGAAATTTATGAAACTCTGTAGTGATTTGGGTGACGGCAGAGCCAGACTATTTAAATTTAAAGGCAATTGCCATTTTAGTGAATAGTTCTTTTCTCCTCATGCCAACATTTGTGAATAATTATATCTACTTCAGAACATTTAGATAGGAGCAGACGCCAGGTCCAAGAAATCTCAGGAAATTTTGCAAAAAGCCAGAAGACAGTAAGTAACAACCCATCTGCCACTTAATTTACAGTATATTTTTAAAAGAAACATTTCTCTCTTTCTATGTCCACCTCTTGTCTGGAAATGGCACAGCAACCTGCCCTGATGGATGATGGACAAATGTCACTCGTTCTTTCCCTGATCTCTTGCTTAACTGAAGTAAGAGCAGAGCCACAAAAAGATGTCATTACCTGTTTAACTTTGGTGATGTGTTGATGGCTACATGGAGAGACTTTCTAAAAAAGTAGCCATCTGAAAAATCAGTGAATCTATGGTGCTTATACGTCTTAGTGTTTTTGATTACCAAAGACTGTTTATTCAGGAAAGCTCTTCTGCCAACAGCAGGAGAACCCTGGTTTTCCAGTGCGTCTGGCCCAGGTTTTAACCTGCAGGCAGTCATTGCTGATGCTGCTTTCAGACACTCACTGTTGGCTTCTATTCTGTTGTAATGCCTTCAGAAGCTTGGAAATAGATTGTGGCATCATCTATAGAAAATGGATTGTCTTCTACTTCATGTCCATTTTCTTTCTACTTGAAATCCCCCCAAAGATAGTGGGTTACAAAATAAATAATTAATTGCTTATGATTGAATTGTAGGTTGATTGTTCCATGATCCATTTAAGTGTGACAGTTGCCTAACTTTGTATGTGGAGGTCAGCCCATATGAGTACTGGCAAGTAATGACATATAATCCCTTTCCTTAGTTCATGCAACATCATTAATATATGTTAGTTCTGAGAAAGTCTCCTTTATAGCCCAGGCTGGACCTGAACTGAGGTCCTCCAGCCTTCACCTCCCAAGTGCTGAGATTACAAATGTACACCACCACACCTAGTTCAAGTTTATTTATCTTAAAGATTAAGTAAACCATACATGCTTCGTGAGTCTTCACCATCCATTATTTGTGGTTATCATGATGGGCTGCAGAATACCTAATTGTGTGAGATTCCTGTGGTAATGTGGTTAGGGATCTTTCTCTACATGGAAACTTCACATCCATATCGATTTCAGTTGTTAAATATTATAGAAAACTAAATTCTGGCAAGAGTCATGAATCACTTTTCTGCTCATTGACAGATTGTCTACGCTAACCTCACATCCTTTTTTTTTTTAATGAAAGTCTCGCATATCCTCCCTACTGAGGCTGTCAATGAATCACAGATGTGAGACCAACAGACCTGTCCTCTACTAAATATGTGCCAAGAGAAAGAGGGAAATTTTTGAAGGCACTTATATTCAATTTTTGCACCATTGACTGATATAAATGAAAAACTTAAATTGAAAGGAACATCCCTGAAAGCGACTCTCAGATATAGAAACCGATGCAGCCTTTATTCTAGAACATTAACATCTTTATTTGAAAGGCATTTAAAGTATTCCTTAGTTTCCCCTAGGATATACATGTTTAAAAACAACAAATAATTTATGATAGAAATAAACCATATCTAACCACCACCCAAACAGTGAGGATATCTACCTTCAATCTCTTTGACTTGGGAGTGAAGTACAGTGATGAATGTTACCCAGCTGTCTGTCATAAATACATTTCTGGATTAAATACTCAGAGCTGAAATCTAGAGAAAACTATGGAAGTGTTGACAACAGAAGGGTAGGCCTCTAAAGAACACGCTACAGATGCATTCTTACTAGACACATGCAGTATGTCCAGAGAGAAGCAAGGAAGTGAAAGGGGGTTTGAGTTAGTTTGCTGAGTGAGCAGGTGGGTACACTTCTCAAGCCCTGACACCTACATTCCATGAAAGGACACCATTGTTTTCTTTGAGGTCTCCGGTAGTCGGGATGTGTGCAAAATCTTGAGTCGATTATGATTTACATGATGACCAAGGAGTGAGTGACGAGCAGGATGTATTGAATTTATGGTGCCTGCTGAGGATGAGTATAAGGCACTAAGCATCAGCTCTCACCAGGAGACAGGAAAATCATAGACAAGCAGCATGAGGAGGAGGAAATTTCATGGAGTTTAGGAGTGTGAAAGCTCATCAGTAGACTACAGCACACAGATGAGAAAAGCAATACTTTGCTGGGCACCTAGCTTAGTGGTAAAACGTTTTACTAAGCACTTTCATATAGGAAAGTCCTTGGGCTCAGTTAACAGTAACACACACACACACACACACACACACACACACACACAAAGATGATTTTTTAATTTCAAGGTGGCCCTTGGCATATCTCCTTTGTCCTACAAGCTACCTACCTATGAACTTCTTGTAAAACAATCAGTATAAGGCATCATTTAAAATGAAGCCACTGTTAGCTACGTGTTTTCAGTTGCAACTAAGAGTGTTCTGTCATCAAAATCATCTAATCTAGACTTTTTGTTTTGTTTTATTTAGCATCATCTAAAACATTCTCCTGCAGTTTTGCATGTTTCAATTATTTTGTGCTTTGACCAAGTTAGAGCATATATTTACTAATTCAATACTAATTTATTGAACTATTTTCTATGAAACAGGCCCCAAGCTAGGCTCTGGGCTCTATAGACTAATAAGACATCCTACCCTCCTCAGAGCTCACAGACTTGTAGCTAAGGTTCGGAGGAGAAACATAAAAGCAAATTTAAACGAGTTGGACTACATTGTGGTAGTAACATCAGTATGGTCATGACTTATGATGGTTATATATGGTTATTAAAGTAAAAAAGAAGGAAAAGTTGTCTGGAAGGAAGATGGAAATCATGGTCTTAGTAGAGAAAGTTTCTATAGGTTACTTTAGGGAGTCCTATTAGGACTTTAGGGTGTACACTCTATATGATAAGATGGAACCACAATTCAACCCCATGTTTTCCTATTGTCTAGAAATTATGCTTCATGCAGGGACGCAAAAGTGATCCCTGTCCCACAATGAAAATAAAATCTCCACCAAGAGATTAAAGAGTCTGAAATGGACTGTTTTCAATTTTGAATTTCTCAATTTTGGTCTTTTCATCATTCTCTTTCTTGCCTTTTCTCTTTCCTCTCCTCTTTTCTTCTTTCCTCTTTTCCTCCTTCCTCCTTTTCCTCCCCTGCTCCACTCTCTCTGCTCAAGATGGTACACCCAGGACCTCACACATGCTGAGAAGAGCAAATCATATACCACTAAGTTATATACCTGGCTTGTACTGGAGTAAATCAATAGACTCTTGTGATCTTTCCATACCGAACTCTCTCATTTCTATAATGAAAATTCTGAAGCTAGCCTGAAAGGATGGAGGTCATGACAGAGTGAATGGTCTCAGTATCAGAAGAATGACACTTAGGGGTGAGCATGAGCCATGGGCTTGGGGAAAGCAGAGAAAGAGAGATGTATCAAATAAAATAATAGAGGGAAAAGCCCACAAAGTTTGTCCTGTGTCAAGCATTTACATAAGTGCTTCATCTGAATTAGTCTTTCTGATAGTCCTTTGAGATAGATGCCATAATATCTTCCTATAATAATGAGTAAACTGAACTCAGAACCCAGGAATGTTAAGTGCCTTGTCCCTAGCCATACAACAAACGTTCATGTCTAGTACTTCTGAATCCTCACTAATACCATGAGGAATTAAAATAGCAAGATGGATGGCAATCTCATTGGTGAAATTAAAGAAAGTTGGTGTCAAAATCTTAATTGTGATGTACTTGTCCATAGTCGTGGACTGCATTTATGAAGCTTGGCTATGAAAAGCAACATAGCAAGGAGATTAAAACAAGTATGAAGATCAAAGTTAAGTGACCACACAGACACTGAACACATTTAGACTGATGGACATAATTTAGATATGTAAAAATAGAAATGACTGTTGCTCAGTTTTGATTATACCATGAGTGTCAAGGTGAGAGGTTAAATGGTAACATATTACAAATAAAGAAGATGGTGTCTTGTATTATGTTGTTGCCTTGGGAGAGCAAATGGTGAATGACTTTGAGCAAATGAAGAAAAGGAAAGAGGGTATATTAGTCAAGGTTCTCTAGAGTAGCAGAACTTACAAAATGACTCTCTCTCTCTCTCTCTTTCTCTCTCTCTCTCTCTCTCTCTCTCTCTGTCATTTTTGGCAAATTGGGTACTATTCAGGAATAGAGTTATATAGAGGATTTATTAGAATGATTTATAGGCTACGGTCCAACTAATCCCACAATGACTGCCTATGAATGGAAAATCCAAGAACCCAGAAGTTTCTTAGTCCACGAGTTTGGCTGTCTCAGCTGATCTACAGTATATTCTAGAATCCCAAAGAAGTAAACTCTAATGCCAGTAAAGGAATGGACTCGTTAGCAAGGTGAGAAACAGCAGGCAGAGAGCAAAGTGCTTTCTTCTTCCATGTGCTTATATGGCTCCCAGAACACGTGACCCAGATTAAAGGTGTGTCTCCCTGCCTCAAGATCGCAAGATCTGTATCAAAGGTGCATATCTTCCCACTTAATATCCTTCACTGATGTGCCCTCCATTTTTTAATCTTCCTTTATTCCAGACATAGACAAGTTGACAACCAAGAATAGTCATCACAGAGGGCTTGGTCTCTGCTTGGGTGGGAGGATGATGGAAGCATTTACAGATAGTCAGGGTAACTTCTCAAGCTTTCTACATCAGATAACTGGGTAGATGGTTTTACCATTTGTAGGGGAAAAAACCTGAATGCCACATATTTGTGGAGTAAAGTTTCAGTTTGGGTATGTTGAGCTTGAGGTGTTTCTAGGATGTTCCAATGGAGCGTTCACTGCAAGGTACATGCTAGTTCTGGGATTCAAGGGATAGATCTGGATACAACAACAAACGTACATAAAAAGATGATCATGGACACACTCCTATTCACAATAGCCTTAAAGAAAATGAAATATCTATGAATAAACCTAACCATGGAAATGATAGACCGCTATAAAAAAAGCTTTTAACCTCCGAAGAAAGGATAGAGAGAGAAATAATGGGAGGGGAGAGGAGAGGAGAGGAGAGGAGAGGAGAGGAGAGGAGAGGAGAGGAGAGAGAGAGAGAGAGAGAGAGAGAGAGAGAGAGACTGACTAGAGGCCAAAAAAACCCCACCCTGTTCTCATGGATTGGTATAATTAATACATACCCAAACTGAAACTTCCCACAGAATATGACATTGGAGATAAGCAAAAATTTCAAATGTTTTTTTAAGGAATATAGTATCAAGTCATAGTAATAAGAACAGCATGGTGCTAATACAAAAATAGAAATGAAATGTAGATCAATGGAACAAAACTGAAGACTGAACTAGGAGTACACATTGCTTCAGCCATTTAATATTTGAATAAGATGCCCCTCCCCAAAAAATAGTCAGAGAAAAAAAGCATATTCAATAAATGATACTGGAAAAACTGGGTGTCAACATGCAGTTGAATGAAATTATACTGTATTCATCACTTTGCACAAAAAAAAAACTAACTCAAAATGGACGAATGAGATGACATGAAGCACTGAAACTACCAGCAGAAAACATAGGCAGTATCCTACAAGATGCAGGTATAGGAAAGGGCTTCCTAAATAGGACCTAATTTCCCCAAGAAGAAGGCCAACAATTGAAAAGTGGGACTTCATAAAACTAAAAACCTTATACAAAATCAACTGGATGAAGATAGCCCACAGGAAGAATATTTACCAGCTGTACATCTGAAATAAGGTTAATATTCAAATACATAAAAAATTAGAAAACCGAAAGAAGAAAGTAAAAAAATACACAAACCATTCAAAAACTGGTCCTAAGCAGAGTGTTGTCAAAAGAAAAAAAAATGTCTAAGAAATACCTCAAAGAATGTTTATCATTCTTAACAATTAGGGAAGTGCAAATCAAAACAATTTGACATTTAATTTTATCCCAGTCAGAATGCCAAAGATCTACAAAACTAACAGCAAAAAATGTGGGGAGAATGTCCATTCACTGTTGGTGGGATTGCGAACTGGCGCAGCCATTATAGAAATCAAGAGGAGAGTTCTCAAAGGGCTGAAAACAACTCTCCATTGTGGTTCAGCTATACCACTCCTTAGCATATACCCGAAGGCCCCACCGTTCTTTTCCACAGATATTTGCTCAGCCACGTGTATTGTTTCTCTATTCATGATAGCTAGGGAATAACAAACCTAAGTTTCTTGCAAATGAATAATTAAAGTGTGATACACATACACTATGGAACACTATTTAGATTTGAAGAAAATGAAATCATGAACTTTGCAGGCAAATGGACAGAATTAGAAAGGATCGTATTGTATGAGGTGACTCAGACGCATAAAGTCAAATGTTTCAAGTTCTCGCTCATTGGAAATTCCCAGCTTCAGTCTTCAGATGTGAGTACATATCCTGGAGTTACTTCAGAAACCAGGAAATTAAAACAATCATTGCCAGGGTACAGGGTTTGAGGGAACAATAAAAGGCGAGCAATAGCATTCAAGTAATCTGATCAAAGAAATGGGAAATAGGGACCTCTAATAAAGGAGTGGGAAGGAGATTAAATGCAAAAGAGGAGAATAAAACAACAGTAAGGTTGCCTGAAAAAGTCGTAAGGAGTCTATAAACTCTTTCCTAAAAAACACCTATAATCTCGGCTTGGGCACCTGGGAGCCATTCTAGGTTCAAATCTCTTGCCAACCCTAAGGTGGCTCCCTTAACTAAGAATTGTGCTTCCGTGCTCCCCTATCCAACCTTCCTTTATCCCAATCCTCCTTTTTCTCCAAGTTCCCCCCTTCCTCTCCTTCTCCCTTTTCTCTCCCCATCTCCCCTTACCCCCATCCCACCCCACTCCCAAGATCTCAATTTTCTCCCCGGCAACTTTGTCTACTTCCCATAGCCAAGAGGATAACTATATGTTTTTCCTTTGGTTCACCTTCTTACTTAGCTTCCTTAGGATCACCAATTGTAGGCTCCGTGTCCCTTATTTATGGCTAGAAACCAATTATGAGTGAGTACATTCCATTTTCATCTTTTTGGGTCTGGGTTACCTCACTCAGGATAGTGTTTTCTATTTCCATCCATTTGCATGCAAAATTCGAGAAGTCATTGTTTTTTACCGCAGCATAGTACTCTAGTGTGTAAATATTCCACACTTTCTTCATCCATTCTTCCATTGAAGGGCATCTAGGTTGTTTCCAGGTTCTGGCTATTACAAATAATACTGCTATGAACATAGTTGAACAAATGCTCTTGTCATATGATAGGGCATCTCTTGGGTATATTCCCAGGAGTGGTATTGCTGGATCCAGGGGTAGGTTGATCCCAAATTTCCTGAGAAACCGAAACACTGATAGGGAACCTGAAATGACCCTATCCTATAGCAATACTGACTTCATATGATCTTGCATATCATCATAGAACCTTCATCTGGTGATGGATGGAGATAGAGACAGAGACCCACACTGGAGCACTGGACTGAGCTCCCAAGGTCCCAATGAGGAGCAGAAGGAGGGAGAACAAGAGCAAAGAAGTCGGGACCACGAGGGGTGCACCCACCCACTGTGACAGCGGAGCTGATGTATTGGGAGCTCACCAAGGCCAGCTGGACTGTGACTGAAAAAGCATGGGAAAAAACTGGACTCTCTGAACATGGCGAACAATGAGAGCTGATGAGACGCCAAGGACAATGGCAAGGGGTTTTGATCCTACGTAATGTGCTGGCTTTGTGGGAGCCTACCCAGTTTGGATGTTCACCTTCCTAGATATGGACGGAGGGGGGAGGACCTAGGACTTACCACAGGGCAGGGAACCCTGACAGCTTTTTGGACTGGAGAGGGAGGGGGAAAGGAGTGGGGGGAGGGGGAGAAGGGTGGGAGGAGGGGGAGAAGGGTGGGAGGAGGGGGAGGGAAATGGGAGGCTGGGAGGAGGTGGAAACTTGTTTTTTTTCTCATTTTCTCAATAAAAAAAACACCTATAATACACATTAGCATCGTATAAATGTACATGTAATAGTTTAAAGTCAATTATTATCATATGGGCTAAAAATGCTCCCTCCAAAATCAAAAGGCCACCAATAAGACTCCTAACATTAGGCATGAAAATTCCTCCCTCTGAGTTATCAGTTTTGTCCAAGAAACTCCTCAAGCATTCATGCGATTTTTATTGTCCTTGGTTACCCCACAGAGGTGGATGGCAAACTGCTATAGCTGAAGACACCATACACAAGTATGCTGTTGTGGGAATTCCATTCTGCCAATAGATTTGGGGTACTGGTCTTAGGGTGTAGCTTCTCAGCTGCGGACCAGATCTCTTTTAAGAAAAGAGGGAGGTGGTCACTCCCAGGCTCTAGTGGATTCTCGCTACACCATGGGAGAGATTCAAAAGAATTTATTTAGATGGGGTTAAACACTCACTGATACAGGACAGTTTGGTGCTGCTACAGCTGTTCTGCCCAAAGAGAAAGAGCACCAACAGCAAGCTGCCTGCTCTGCTCCTACCATTCAAGCCAGCAAGAGAGCAAGAGAGAGAGAGAGAGCGGCCACCTCCCTCTTTCTTAGAAGATGCTTCATCCACAGTGGAGAAGCCACACCCTAAAGCCAGTACCCCAAATCTATTGGCAGAATAAATTCCCACAACAGTATGCTGCTTTCTCAAAACCCACAACATGGAGAAAGAGGGCCCAGACTCTCCTGATTTGGAATTGACTTAAATGCCATCTATGTGAGGACTCTGGTACCATGCAAACTTTCAAGGGAGGGAAAAAAACGGGCCAGTTGTAAAATTAGTAGTATGCATATCTTGGTGGTAACCAAAAATCTAAAATTGTGTTTAAGATCCACTTAACAAGAAGAAAACCATGCCCTGGTGCTTGGAGACCTAGGACCAGTGAAGTCATGGATCATGAAGGAGAACCTACAATCGCTGCTTTATGAATGTGGCATAGTCCCTAACTACATTCTCAGTATTTATCCTTATATTCACAGATATATGTAGTCCTCATCCTCACCAAGGAAACTTTTCTTTCTAACAATGAAGACCATTACAGAAGCTTCAGGCAATCAAAATTCAGAGTTGAGGTTGTCAATCCCAAAGGATACATTTCCAAAACAACTCCGGGACCTAAGGCTCCAGGAACAGTGCAGAAGAGGGAGTGGGAAGATTTCAAGAGCCAGGGACCAAGAAGTTTGCTGTGAAACTGTCTCTTAGAAATGTTAGAAGCTTTGTCCATATAGTCTCACTCTTTTGGAATATTAGTTTATGATGTGTTACATTCATTTCTGCTGTGGAATATTTATTTAATGATGCCAAGATGTGTTGCATTCTTTTATGCTGCATTTGCTTAACGCTGTAAAGCTGTGTTACTTTGCCTGTCTAAAACACGTGATTGGTCTAATAAAGAGCTGAATGGCAAATAACTAGGCAAGAGAAGAATAGTTAGAGCTGCCAGGCAAAGAGAATAAATAAGAGGAGAAGTGTAAGCTCGAAGGAAGCAGAGAAGAAGAGAAAGAGCAAGAAAAGGAAAAAGAGAGGAGAATACCAGCGGCTAGGTTCCAACCACACAACCAGTCACAGAGTAAAAAGGGAAGAAAAATATATAGAATAAATAGAGGTATAAAGCACAGAGGCAAAACATAGTTAAAGAGAAATGGAATAATTTAAGTTAGAAAGGCTGGCTTGAAACAAGACAATCTAAGGCCGGGAATTCACCAGTAAAAATAAGTCTCTATGTATTTATTTTGGAGCTGGGTGGCAGGCCCCCAAAGCCTAAGAAAAAACAGGAGGCCTTAGTCACACACACACACACACACACACACACACACACACACACACACACCCCTATTGACAACTAAGGAATGCAGAGAGTGAGAGAAACAGTCCTTCCCAGAGAAGAGGACACAAATTGGTTACACAATAAAAAATCAATGAAAAAGAAGCCATGAATTTGAAAGAGAGTACAAAAGGGTATGACAGGGTTTGGAGAGAGGGAGGGAAGAAAGGGAGAAATATCCAATTATATTAAAAATCTTAGACATATATGAAAAATGTCAATACTTTTGCTGAAGAGAAAAGATGTGCTTGGTCTTGTTTCACACAGCTATGATGCAAGGAGAAATGTGTGACCATCACTGCTACTGCAGACTCTATATGGGATTCTTGGTGAAACATCCACAACATACACACTATGCTGCTTTCCGAAAACTTGAAAGATGTGGAAACCGGAAATCCGTATGGTTCTAGTGGATCGGAACAAGGGCAGATCGTGGTGCTGTCACAGAGCTAAATGGCAAATATCTGTGTCAGCACTCAGCTTAAGGAGGTACTAGCAAAGCTGAGGGAACCCTGCAGGTATCCCTCTTGGTTCACATTCCAGGATTTGATGAGCAAGAATAAATATCAATCCCACCAGGTGTGGTGTAAAGAATAGGAAGATTATTTTAACCACAGGTCTCCTTCCCCTGAATTCATCTCTCCTCTTTGAAAAAGTGAGCTACAGAATACTTCCCATCCTAATTTGGGAAAAGAAATCACATTACAACAGGAGAACTGATCAAAACACCCGTGTTCTGAATATTATGAGCCTCCTCAGGCAGTGAAGCCACTGAGCAACTGCAGGAGGAGGGAAACTGTGGACAGGGCAGGGGTCATCAAAAGGCTGTAACCACTGCCTTCAGCGATGAGAGGGATGAGGTGGACTAGGTCCCAGATGGGCAGAGAAGCAGCTTGAAGCAGTGCTCGGGCTCTGGCCTCTATTCCAAAGCTTCATTTACAGTGACAAGAGTACGAAGCTAGGACTCGGGGAGGGGGCAGGGAGATATGCCTCCATGGGTAAAAGCACTGGCTGCTCTTCCAGAGGACCCAGACTTGACACCCAGCACACACACGTGGCAGCTCACAACAGTCTGTAACTTTAGTTCCAGAGCATCTGACTTCATCTTCTGAATGTCATGGGTGCCGAGCACACATGAGGTACACATACACCCAATGCAGGCAAAACACTCATACAAAAAAAAATAAAACATATTTAAGATACTTGTTTAGTTTTCAGTTCTGTCATCTGTGTGGGAGACAGCAAAGCTGTTGCTTCCCTGCCCACTGCTGAAGGTGAGATCAAATGCGTTTGCTCAGCTTTGTGAGCTTCTCTTTGTCTGTGAATTGAGGATGACAATACTGGGGCTTTTAAAAAAGGATGATTCTTAGTTATTCGTAAAAATAAAATACACCACTATTAATTATGGCCACTCTTCTGTACAATAGATGTCTTGGACACATTCTGTCAAGGTGGAAATTTGATTCTTTTTCCAGTGTCACCCCACTGCCTCTTCCAAACATCATAACCAATGCTCATCTTCCAACTCTGCCTTCCTCCTCCCATACTATAGGCCAAGCCAGTTTTCTTTATTCATTAACCAATAAAATCAACACATAGACAGAAGGACCTCCCACACCATTGTTTGGGAGATAGAAGAAAAAGAGTACAGAGAGTTATTTTAAAAAATTAAATAATTTTTAAAGTAAAACAAAGTCCTTAAAGAGACAGTACAGACAGTCATAGATTAAACGGAGTAAGGAAAAACAAGCCATTTAAAGATGGAAAATTCACACAGTCTGGATTATGTATATTATTGCAGTTTCTTTGAATTTTTTGACTGTGAAGAAGCTAAATACAGAGAGACATTTCATTGTATGGACTGCTAAGTTCAACCAACATAAAGGTATCTTTAGAATTTTTCATGACAATGAGACACATCTACTCCTGGCAGCACCAATTACTTCAAGAGGATGATGGGCATTGAAAAGGCTACTTATGGAGTTGGTTAGCCATTTGGTCAAGAAACTGCTCTTGCCTGGACTTCTTGATGAACTGAACATGCAGGAACAACAGAGAAATGACTGCTGAACTTGCCTAAAGGTGAGACAATCCTTTGGGGATTCCTGCTTCATGAAAGAATCTGCTAGACATTCTTCAGGACACAAAAGAAAGTGGCCGACAAACTGCCAATATAGGTGGAATGGTCTTTGAAATTTTCTGCCTCTTGGAAAAGTCTGCTGGATATTATGGGCTTATTGGCTGAAGATGTATGCTCCAATGATACAGAAGAACTTTGGGTGACTGTCCAGGCAGCAAGATGCCTCTGTCATTTCTAGAATTTTGGAAGTTGCTTACACTTCCTGTTTACTTAGTTACTATTATATCCTTCTCTATATAATAAGACTTTGACGGAATTGAAGAACTTTTAGTGATAGTTATAATTTTCCTTAGTTATGATAAAAGACAAAATTGATATAAATATGGAAACTGTAATTCTTGTTTGTACTTGTTTTGTTATATGTAATTTTACTATGTTAAAGCTTTCCTTTTCACTTAAACAGAAAAGGGGAAATAGTATGGGAAGTTTCTGTCTGTGTGTTGCTTTTATTGCTTAATGAATAAAGAACTTCTTTGAGCCTAGGGCAGGGAAGAACAGAACTAGGTGGGGAAAGCTAGTTTGTATGAGGGAAGGAAGAACGGAAGAGTCAGAGAGAAATCATGGAAATGCCAGAGACAGATGCTTGGAACTTTACCCAGTAAGCCACAGCCATGTGGTGATATACAGATTAATAGAAATGAATTAAATTAATATAAGAGTTAGCCAATAAGAAGCTAGAACTAATGGCCAAGCAGTGATTTAATTAATACAGTTTCTGTGTGATTATTGTGGGTCTAAGCTAGCCAGGTGGCCGGGAACCATCAAGTGGCTCTCGTCCAACAGTCCACTCTGAACCTCTGCATGCTATTAATGATTTGGTTTTGTTTGCTTTCTTTCTCTGTATTGTATGTATGTGTTGTGCATTTTTAATAATACCCATTTTTTCAGGATTCAGTTTGCATATATTTTCTTCCATTTTGCAAATTGCCTTTACCTCTCTCCACTGTTTTCTTTGCTGTGCAAATCCATTTAGTTTAAAGTATCCCATTTGTCTTGACGTTTGTGAAAGGAAGAGTCACACACACTTCTCCCATCTGTGCATGTGAGTTCTCTTTCTCAGGCATGCCCAGCTCAGCACCACCCAACACTAGTATGTTTCTTCACTCCAGTTCCCATGATACCAAGTGCCTAGAAGTGATTTGCAACTTTTTAAATTTTTTTTTATGTTTTTCTATGAAAGTTGGCCTTATTTCCTCTGTGAAACTGCACTCTTTTCCCAGTTAAGGAGGATATGGTATACAAAGGACTCTTTGAGTTCTTTGCCCTTCCAAAGAACAGAGCAAAACAAACTTGGTCAGATAGCTTACAGAAGAGCATACACTTTATCTGCCTTATTTTCCACCAAGGAAATATGAATTAAATATAAAGTAATGTTTAAAGAAGAGACATGGTGAAAAAATAGGAAGTGGTAAAAATGTTGAGCAAATAAATTTTGCTACATTTATTATATATTGTATATATTAGAATTAAACTATAATATGAAGTCAATGTGATAAAAACTCACAAATGAAGACATTTGGTGTACAAGGCCCTTTCATATACAATATCTCAATAACATAGAAAAGGTACTCAAAGGAGCATTGAGCAAGTGACTGATGATAAAAGAATGAATTACAACTTCATTCTAGTCAGCACAGGGAGACTCTAGGGGTGATTTGATATTAAAATGAAAGTTTATATAGTGAAAATTTTATCATTTTGTTTGTCTATGAAATCTATGAAGAGTAGCTTCTCTCCTAAGAGAATAAATAGGATTTTGAAGATGATGAGAGACAATGGGAAACATGACAAGGACTTCTACAAGACAAGTAAATAAAAATGTTTCCTCTATTACTGCTCTCTGAAATCTCAATGATTATATGATTTTTAGCGAATTTGATGCCTTAGAGACTATTACTGAACATGCTAGCAACAGTCAAATCCATTGGCTTTCTCTCTTTCCGTACACAACATCTTGGTGAGTAACAAAAATAGGTAATAACCTATGTTCCCCCTCATACAAGATCTTCTGGGCATAGAATCTGAAAGCCTACCTAGGGTAATCACTGGCAATAGCCAAAGAGCAAACCAGGGAAAGAAAGCTGAAAACTGGATAAATCACAGGTCTGTTACTATGGCAATATTTTAAATTAATATATCATGTCCTAGTTTCATAGTCTCTCCTCTACCACAAAAAAAATAGAAATTGTCTCTTGTTCAAAGTCTAATAAAAATCAGGCAGTAGGTTTCCTGTACATGAAATATGCTCTATTGCGATCTCTGTGTTTTTAATTCTATTTTAGTGACCTTCTGTGGCTGAGGGAAATGTGGCTCGAAGAACAATGAGTTTTGTGTTCCAACTGTAGGCTGATATATGCTCAAGGAAGCACAGAGATGGAGTGGACATTCAGAATCAACTCTCCCAAACCTCTTGCTTCATATAACTGAGAAACCATGACTCTCAATAGTGTTGACGGCACGGCAACACATATACATGGCACACAGTGGATCATCTAAAAAGGATGCTTGAAACTATGGGAACCATGTACTTATCCTCAGCTCTTCTTGGTCATCAAGCCAATATCAGGCACATCTACCAACTGATATTACCATACTATGTCAAGAGTTTATTGGGGAGCAGTTATGATCTACGATGTCAGTATAATTGGAGATTTACAGGGTAAAGAGAAGTGACATTTGAATGTCTAACCTTTAAAAAGCACTATCTTGAAGTACTTTTGTCATAAAAGAAATGAGTTAGAAAGAAGTAGAATAGTCCAGAGCAGGGGAGGATTTATAGGTGAAAGCAGTGGTTGCTTAGGAGATTTCCACTGGTCTTACACAAAATGTTTAAAGCCTTCATGTTTCACATTCCTGTAAAACACTTGGTCTCAGAGACTGGCAAACGTAAATCTGGAAGGAAGATGAACTGAGATAATTTTCTCTGAAATGACAGTAGTCCACATGGCCACAAGCCAGGTACGTGGCATCAGCCTTTTCCTACCTGAACACTAATAGTCAGCTCGGCAACATATTCATGATGACTATCTTTTGTCTTGTCTTAGGAATGGTATTGATATAAATAAGATAGGTTAAGAATTTTAAATTCTTGAATTAGTGTGTAAAGCCTTAGACAATTACTTTATTCAATTATTTTTCATAAAATTACTCAGAACATTGATTAAAAGAAAAAACAAAAGGAAAATGTTATTGTGACTATACACAACTAAGTCTATATATCATGCACACATACATCAAGAAATTTATTAATATCCTTTGATGTTACAAGTCTCCTATTATAATTTTTAATTGCACTTAGCTTTTATTTTTTTGAACAGCTATGCAGAGAATCGGTGATCAGTAGTGTCAGAACATGGTAAGAAGAATGACTCAGTGTGAACAGTGCCTTGGGGAACTGTGAGAGGGGCTCCAGGACAAGACAGCCTTTGTCTCAGGTGCACTTGTTTTGTGGATTATTCTCGGATGTGATTGTGTGCCTCTTGTGACAAACACTTGCCTTCAACCTATAAGACATGTTTATTCTTGTTGGATGTCAGATCATAGCTGTAGAACCGAATCTGGTGAAAGAATGTGCTGAGCGCTGTTCTCAGTGTACCCCATATCTGGATATGGTCTTCTGCCTTGCCTTCATGTTTTCCCAGATACAATCTATTGTACGTGCCAGGCAATTGTGTTTAAATTTGTCTGTCCTGGAGAAAGTTCTGGGAAAAAGCTGCTCTGTTAATATTTACCATGTGCTTACTATTTACATGCTTATCTGTTTATGTTTTTTTGAATTCTAACAACCTTCCTTGGATCATTGCTTTTTTGGTGATATTTATGTATAAAAGTGCACTGAAATTGAAGTAAAGTTGTCTACAGCATTAGACTGTAGTCTGCCCCATTCTTTTGGGTTGTCAGATCCAAGATCTGGCAGATTAGCTCTGCTCAGGTCAGCTGAAAAGTGAACAAGAAGTCTTGCCTAGAGTGTCTCAGAAACCTTGACAACAATCTAAACAATCTATACACTTTGTGCTTCATCATATTAATGCTCATGTGAACAGTATTTAATTTTATATACTTCCATGGCAGAGTCAAAATTGGAAATACCAAAGTAGCAACAGAGTACTGGTGTTAAAAGTATTCTACCAAGCTTCCTCTCCAACAAATGGCTTCCACATTGAGTTCTCTTCTGATGCTGAACTCTGTGTAGTAGCAGGTGTCTTCTGGTTTCTTTGTATACTGCATACTTAAAAAGTTGACAAGATCTTCTCATTGCACTAAAAAGAAGAGTTACATTAGTAAATTTGTGTTTGCAAACCAAATGAATACAGAATGCCTTGTCAAAAAAGAAAAAATAAAAAAGAAAGAAAAAGACATTTGAAACCTTTTTTAAGTAACTCCTCTTGCACTGAGCAAAGAAATCTTTGCCTTTTCATCTCATTTGACTGCTTTTTAATCTCGATTTTTACGAGGACACTAATGACCCTCCCAGATTGTTGCCCTCCAGTGAAAGAACAGAGCATTCACAGTGGCAGGAATCCAGTTGAAAGAGTTCTGAGCTCATTGTAAATCTTCCTGTTTTGTTGTTCTTCAAACAACAGGCCTTGCCATCTGCCTTATGAAATCAATTTTTTTTGCAGTATTTCACATGACCAAAAATACGGTTATTGCCATGCATATACTGGGGTTCCTGGAGAGTATTAATTAAGTCCAAAATATTGCACCAATGTGCACAGTGAAATATAACACAAAGGCCATGGTGTGCTCATCATTACCCCCCTCTCTGCGTTCCACAGTGACTGCTCTCCCCAAACTGGAGACAATTGGATTGTAGCAGCTAACAGAGTTAAACCTGAAGGCTTAAATTCAGGTGAATGAGATAAATTGAAACAGATCTTATTGCTCCCAAACTCTCTCTTGGAAATAATAGCATCTTGACATTTTATCAGTCACTCAAGCGGTCATTCCCTGAGGTATCAGCCAGAGCTTGAAGGATAGAGCCGTAAAGAAAAGACTGTCAGTCATAAACATCCCTCAAAACCATGAAAACCACAAATGAGCCCTTAAGTAAAGGAGGACGCAATACCCTTGATATTTCCACAATTACTTGCAACAGCGGGCTTTGTTCAGGACCTCAGTCATTTTTATACAAGCCTGACTTGTCAGACCAGAGTGGGGTAGCAAGAGGGATGCAGGAAAAGAAAAGGGGACAAAGAAGAAAAAGGAGGAAAGGAAGAAAATCTGATCTGATGACACAGAGCTGAGAGTAAAGACATAGCTACATATTTAGAAAAGCTTCTAGGAACTTCCCAAGGACAGAGCCAGTGAAGACTGATCTAAGGCCATTAATATTATTAAGCTTGAAGAGGAGATTTGGGTTCATTAGAGAGATATTTATAACACTTAGCTGTTTCCTCTGTGGCCATCCCTGATGACAGTTTACAACGGAGAAAAATAGCGGGAACACACTGCGAGGAAGAGGAAATTGGAATGGATAAGAACGCCAGTGGAGGACAGTGAAATGAATTTAACTTCGTTATGCTTCAAGAACTTATCACCATGTCGTGGAAAGAGAAATACCTATTTTAAATGAACTTTGGTGCCGTTTTCTTAGCAACAGAGACTCAAGTAAATGAAATGCAGCTGAGTATACATAGCAACCAAGACATCCACACGCAAGAGACAAGAAACACAGAAAGGTCAAGTGCCCCAGAAATCTTATTTGTGGACTTTCATCATGCAGAGATTAATGGGTCCTCAAAGCACAGGATAAATAGTTGCCTATGAACATTATCAAGAAAAACACACCTTACTAGACCTGGATGGAGGTGGGTGGTCCTTGGACTTCCCACAGGTCAGGGAACCCTGATTGCTCTTCGAGCAGATGAGGGAGGGGGACTTGATCGGAGGAGGGGGAGGGAAATGGGAGGCGGTGGCGGGGAGGAGGCAGAAATCTTTAATAAATAAATAAATTAAAAAAATAAAAAACAAACAAATGAGTAAAGGAGATCTTGCTGTCGATTTTTGTTGAAAAAAAAAAGAAAAACACAACAGTCTCCACTTTCTTGGTCTTATCAGATCAGTTTTATCTTGGGCTTTTCTAGCATTTAACGAGGAACAAATTGCTTTTTTTCCCTTTATTCTTTCTTCTACTCAGGTTGACTTTTTGATATTACCTAAGAAAAAACAATTAAAATAAACGAGTCTGCAACAGAGTGTTAATTTGGTTGTCTCTGAAGCACTTGGAAAGATTCACTTTATGACTGTTTCCTCTTGTTCATCCTAAGAGTTTAGATTGTACAGAGGACTTCAGATGAGAAAGATGTTTAGTAGTCATTTGCCTCTTTCTTCGGTCTTCATTGTGCCCACCTGAACAGGCTTAACTTAACATGAATCCACTTTCTTCCCAGTAGCTCCCAGTCTACGTCAATCAGACTCAAACTGCCAGTCAGATCTATCTCAGTGAAGCACCAATAAGTGAAAGCAAACACGGTATACACAGTACCCATGACATAAAGTAGGAGTCCCTGTCCCCAAGGGCCTTAGCGTTGAGCAAACCTGGGACACAGTCCATTTTTAAGTTCTCTGGAAAATGGGGAGAAAATACAATTATTTTACCCACAGTTTCTTGACCATAAATATTATGAGTATTGAAGCCCAACGTTTTCTGATCAGGCATTAATGAATCACAAACGGACACAACAGAGCAATGCTTAAGAACTCTACTGATGTCATCCTTACCCTTGGGGTGCTTTTTTGGTCTGTCCTTTTCTTCACCTTAGTCCCATTTTATGACTTGGTTTCCCACCAACTATGGAACCTGCTTGACAGTTTTCAAGAACATGCTCACTTCTTTTTATAAGACTACATATGTTTCTTAACTTTTTAGAGAGTTTTTTTTAAACTCTTTTCTTTCTTAGGTCTGTAGTTATATTTCCAAATTCAGTTAGAAATTTGGAATATCTAAAGTTTTCAATGGGCAGCAAACAAAGCAACACAAATATTCACTAAAAGTGGTCCAAGTTTGAAAGAAACAAGAGATGTTTTTTGCCTCCTTAAATGAACCATGCATTTTTCTTCCATGAAAAGGATAACTTATTTCTATCCGATGGTGGTCTCTTGTAATCCGGCATCAATACAGTAATGTTTGGGTACTCTGGTTTGGCTGACCTGTAAAACAATTTATCGTGACCCCAATATTTTCCTTTGTGGACAATAAAGTACAAAATAGCTTAATTCCCCCATATAGAAGCTGCCTGCAATATCACAACAAACAAAACAGCACTGTGGAAGACACGTAGCTTTTCCTACACAAGGGCTGCTCATTGATTTAAAACTGAGTACATCCACAGTCTGAAAACACGGGTCACAAACAAAGGACTCTTTGAGGAGACCATTTCACGGCAACAAAAGGCACATTCCTTTTGGTGCTCATAAGAAAGAAAGGAGACATGTCATCTCTTGCTATCAAATAAATGGCACATTTTGGATCTTAGCAATAGTGACATTGTTGCTTAAAGCAGAAGCTTTACATAGAGAATCTAGTTGGAATAGGAGGGTTGCCGAGATGAATAAGGACTTTATTTTCTATCCCCTCTCTGTGTATCTCTCTCTCTCTCTCTCTCTCTCTCTCTCTCTCTCTCTCTCTCTCTCTCTCTCTCTCTCTCTCACACACACACACACACACACACACACACACAAATATACACACACAAATCTACATCTAGAGATCTGTGATGTTTTGACAATTGGTATGTATAAGATTTTGCTGAAAAAAAAAGTTAAAAAGGGAAAAGACCTTATAGAGCTTCTTTAATGCAGCTTTATTTCAGCAAACTTTAAAAAAGATTATATCCTTTAGAATCCAGAGTCACCAGTCTATTCTAGCCTTTAGTCTTTCAGCTGAAAAACATATGCTTACTCCCTTTGGCCTGCAAAAACAACAAGGAAACACACAAAACCAACAGAAATCAAAGGATGCACTAGGAAATGCCTGGCATCCAGAAGTTCCCACCCATTCTTAGTGAGACCGTCTGTCTACTCATCACCTTGCTTATTCCCTTTCAGAATCCCCACTCCATAACCTGACTTAAAACCACATTGTACTGGTGACGTTTCCTCATCATTAGGGCAAAAGCACCTGAGTAACCCAGGTTACCGTGAGGAAAAATTTATTTTGGATCTTTATTGTGGAAGGTTTGGTCCCAAGCTAAGGAAGCATAAGTAGCATGGTTCACAGTGTGACAGCCTAGAGGAAAATAATGAAATAATGACCAGGATACAGAATGGATCGAGACAGAAAAATACAGAAACCCTGCAAGACACGCTCCAGCCATCTGCCTTCTCTCGCTCTCCAGTTGTGCCCTCACGAGCATGGACTCATGCAGGGTGTCGACCACTCCTTAAGCTCAGAGATCTCTAAATCAAATAATCATTAATTTTCATCTTTTGCCAGCACAAACGTGGCCAGAAATGCACTTTACTAACACTCTGGACTTGTAAAATCCAATTAAAATGACCATCACACACACACACACACACACACACACCTCTAATACACTTGTCCAGCTAATCATCTGGCCTCCCAGACTGTATCTCGGGTTTCTGTTTTTCCATAGCTCTTTTATTGTGCTTGGACTCTTTTGTTATATACCAGTTTCCAACTTTGGGGAATGTCACCCACAAACAATCTGGTTCTGGAGTCTATTTACCTCCCAGAGGAGGGTGTGTTCACTGAGCTGTGAGATCAATTAGTCAAAACAGCACCAAACAATAAAAGAGAAGGAAAATAAAATGATTAAATGGGAAAAGGGAAAGAAGCCAACAGAAGAAATAGGAAGGAAGAAGAATTTGGAGGCAGAGAGGAGAAATAATTAGGCCCCTGGCTATCAGCTGTCATTCAAAGCCCACAGTCACTATTAGGCAGAGCCTCCAGGGGTACCAGACTTTCAGGCACAACTGAGTAATAGGAGAGGTGATGGGATCATGTTTATTTTGTCTATTTCTTTTTGCCCAGTTCATGTTTATATGTATTCTTCTTTCTAGCCTATCTATTCAGGCAAAAAGTATGAGTGAGTCAACTCCTATGTTACATTTATTTATGGTACATCATGCTACCATGATGGCAGAGAAGAAAGAGAACTCTGACTGAATTCTTAAGGGAACTTACCTGGAAAGTGAAATAGGAGAATCGTATGCATATAAACAAGTGGCTGGAAAAGAACTTGTTCTGGAAGTGGTTAAAGTATAAGAAGTGATGCAGCGTTTGACTGTACACAGAAAGACCAAGTCTATGATAAGAGCTAGGAAGGAAAGAACACTGTGATTCTGTGCAGAAAAAAGTGGGGCTATGTTTTGTCAAGATGAAAATAAATACTAGAAGAGAAGGGATAACAGAGAAAATGCCGCAATACAGGAAAGTCCTGAGGCTTTAGGAGAAATGAGGCTATTTTATTATTATGTTTTATTGTGTTTTGTTTTGTTTTGTTAGGGCACAGACACTTCTTCTTAAACTTTCAGTATAGACTCCAAAATCCTAATCAAAGAGATTGACTGAGAATCAGTTCTGGACACGGCCATAGCAAAAATTACCAAGAAAAAGTATGGAAGGGGTCTAGATTTCAAGAGACGAGGCATGGAGCCTAACGTGGATTAAAACAACAGAACTAGGGTTGAATTTACCCATGCCAAGACACAGGAGTTCAGGCTGTGCTACATTTTAAGAAGAGAAGCAATTGGACCTGGCAAGGAGGTAATGAGCTATAGAATCCAATGTCATCCATGGCCCAAAAAATGCTCAAGAAGAAAGAGAAATCAGATCAGGCAGAATCAGGATCCTGAGGAGGCGTTATCAGAGAAAGAAGAAGTCAAAGCCCCAACCTCACTCTGCTCTCATGAGCTCAAGGGAAACATGGAAACTGATCACAACATGTGTCAATAACTTAAAAGCTGTGTCCTGGTCTTGGAGGCTTTGGAAAGACATTCAAAGCCCAGAGCGCTTAGTAAGCAGGCAACACATCACAGTCCTGGGGGAGATAAAACTTCATTGAAGCATCATCACAAGGAGGCTCTAGCATCTTTGACCTTTTCAACCAGGCAAGCAACTGTCAGGATACCTATTGTTCCATATCATCAAAGCTAGAGTCCCTCCTGTGAATGCTCTCTCTGTGTAGGAGACAGAGTGCACAGCCTTGGTGCTGCCCGACTCCTATCTGAAGGAGCTGCCCAGAGGCTCACTTCTGAGGCTAAAAGCAATGTAATGCTGGAAATCGAGGCAATGAAACTTTTCATCATGAAAAGAAGTCAAGGTGGAGGCATAGGGGATCAGGATCAGATATTAAAATGTAACCAGTATCAAAATGTGTCAGAAGAAGAGAGTGAGAGATAGCCATTCGTGTAGAAGCAACTTTGGGAGAGAGGTGAGACAGGGGGCTCTGTCACTAAGAGGTGATGAGCACTCTAAGTGAATCAACAATGAAAATACAAGCAAGCACCTTCTTTTCATTTTAGCTCCTCAAAAATTCCCAGTCTACATGGAGAAACTAGTACAGTCAATCCCACCTGCTGCCGTCACCTTGCCTGAGTGATCACCATCATCTGGCAGATCTTGTTCTATGCCCTCATCACCTCCACTCTGGTCTCTGTTTCAGTGCTGAACTAACAGGACGAGTGTCACCAGTGAGAACCCTGGTGGGTGAGTCTTCTGTGCCCGAAGTGGTCAGTAGCTGAGTTTACTCAGATGATGATGGAACTGAGTATGATTGTGAGGACCAGCTCCTGGAGAGCAAGACAACAACCATTCATCAGAACCGATAAGCTTAAGCAGCCTTCTTTGCATGTTTTTATTTACCTTGAAGGCCCCAGAATAAAATTCCCTCCAGTCAAGGACAGTCCTCGACCACCCTCACTTCTTAGACATTTGATCCATCTCTGGCCCTCTGCACGAAGTTCTGTGGTCAGTACCAGGCACACACAGAACTGAGTATGTCAGACCATGCCCTGTTTAGTCCTTGATAGTGATCTCTAGTTCATCTTGTTATTTGGTTTTGCAGGAAATAACATGGCTAACAAACAACTGCTTCTCAAAACTCCCTTTCATCTCATGTTGTCATTGTGTCTTGCAACACTGTTTATAGCTCGAGCAGATCTTGTAAGAAACCAAGTGCTGTGCTCTGACTGCCTTTGAGGGGCAGCCCGTTTTTATCCTGGAATTTTATGTTTGCATTTGGCTCAATACGTTATGAGCACTCAACAGTTAACTCCCCAATAGTATGGTCCTCTCTTGTCCCCCACCTCTCACCTGCCCTTTGTCCTTCCTCCCTTCTTTCTTTTTCTTCTTCCTCTTTTCTTTTTTTATCTTTTCTTTCTGGTTTTATTTCTGCCTTTTTTCTTTCTTTTTCTTCTTTATTTTGGTGTGGGATTCCCCTCTTCTGTATATGGGTTGCTTTTATTGGCTAATGAATAAAGAAACTGCTTTGAACCTATAGCAGGGCAGGACAGAGCTAGGCAGGGAAAAACAAAACTGAATGCTAGGGGAAAGGAGGTGGAATCAGAGAGATGACATCAGCCACCAGACAAGAAAAACCCAAGCCCCTAGATAGAACCTCGCCAGTAGGCCACAAGCCTCATGATATTATATATATATATATATATATGATATAAAATATATAAAACAATAGAAATTGGTTATTTTAAGAGATAAGAATTAGCTAGCAATATGCAATATGCTATGGAATATTTCGTCTAAGTGCCAGTGCAACGTGTTACCTCCTTTTCCATACAAACCATTTAGGATTTCATCTGCCTTCGGGGTTCTCTATTTTGGGTCACAAATGATAAAGCATTCAAAGCTTTATTCATTCTTATCATAGTCCTAGGGATATTAAAAATTACATTCCACTTTAATAGCTTCTCTGTCAACTCCAGTGGTAACCTTGTCCCGCCTCTCATTTCTAACTGGCATTCCAGCCAGTCTCTTAACTGATAAGTTAATGCTGCAACATGGGTTCTCATTTATTTACACTGACTGCAGGTTAGCACTTCGCAGAACACATATGGCATCAACACGTCGAATTTCACTGGAATTTTTTAGATTAATGACAATACTATCTGATGTTTCTTTATATTTTTCAGAGGGTTTTTTGAATGAATCATTATTTTATTTGATCCTAAAATATCTTTCAAGAGAAATTGGGTACTATTTTGATAACTGAGCATTTTTTAACATGTTACGAAGGCTAATTGATGTAACTGATGCTTCCTAGATTAAAAATCAAAATTTGTTGTTTTGCTATTTGGACCTCAGAGTACTCAACCCCCTTTTTTGGTCCATTTATAAAATTTTAAAAAATCCTCAACGTTCTGTACTAGCCATTCAAATTTGATAAATGTTTTAAATTAATTTTGGAAGGAATGGAAGAAGGGACAAAGGAGAAGGAAGAATACAAAAGGAGAAAAATGGAAAGGGAGAAAAATAAGGGAAGGAGTGAAGCAAAGGAGAAAGAGGCAGAGTTAGAGGGAAGTCGGGAAATAATATTTTTCTCTAGTTCATTCACAAAGAACATAGACTTTATCTCACTCTTGAAGGGTAGCTAAAGATATTCCTGACTAATATGACCAGGAGTTGGCAGGACAGAAGTACATTTGTTCCTAGTTTTATATATATAAATGTGTGTGTGGCGTGTGTGTGTGTGTGTGTGTGTGTGTGTGTGTGTGTGTGTGTGTGTGTTGAGTTTATAAAGCATGGAACACAGGCGCCAGTAAGAGAGCTGGTGAAAAGTAAGGGCTCACAGATGAGTGTGCTGTCCTTGTAGAGGACCCAAGTTTGGTTCCGAGCCCTGGTGTCAAACACCTCATAATCATCCGTAATTCAGATTGAGAGGATCCCATGCCCTCGTCTGGCCTTCCTTGGCACCTGTAACCACATGCTCATACCCACACAGACACACACTCACACACAAATAATTAAAGTAGATCCAAACAAAACTTTCTAAAATCTGAGCTGAGACTGGGTGATGGTAGGACTCTTGAGTTCAAGATTCAGGAGTATAAAATTAACATTTCTATTTGTATAATTACATACTAATGTTCTATAATTATTCTTATTGAATGAAATTTAGGATAAATTTTTATTTTATCTGTATGGCTATTTAGCCTCCATGTACCTATGTACATCATGTGCATGTCTGAGGAAGCCAGAAGAGGGCGTTGTATTCCCGAAACTGGAGCTGCATAGAATTGTGAGCTGTCATGTGGGTGCTGAGAATCTAATCCTCTGCAAAATCAGCAGGTATCTTTAACTGCCAAACTACCTCCCCAGCCTTATATAGTAATATTTAGTATATACTATGCACTGACATTTAGGACAAAGTACAACAGGTACAGAAAAGAAGGTCTTTGGGCCAAAGGCTTGCTGACTCTGCTAAACAACTCTCGCTCAGCCTCAGATCTACATCTCAGTTTTCATACTTGTGCATCCACAGTGCAGCTGGGCCATGGCTCTAGGACTTGGAGATCCTTTGCGAAGAAACACTTCTTAAAGCCTGTGTTAATCACACCACAAATAATTAAGGTCCATCTCACTGGTTCCTTCAACTAAAAATATTTCCTTTTCAGACAATTGAGGATGGATCCTCAAAAACTAGGAAAATACAAAAGAATGTAATAAAATATAATGTAATATTTTATTTTTAACTATTTTATTTAATTTTAATAAATGCACATAATGTATTTGGGTCAAATTCAACCTTATACCTTCCCTCTAGTTCCTTTCCTATCCCTCACTGACATTTTATCCTCCCAATTTCATGTGCTTTCTCCCTATTTTTTGATTCAACAACAGTTGAATCCACTTAGTACTGCATGTACAGGACTGTCTGTTGGAGCATCGGTAGTCACTCAGTGCCCACATCCCTGAAGAAAAGTAACCTTCCCTCTCCTTGAAGCCACCAATTATTAATAGCTTCTCTGGGCTAGGACTTCATTAACTCCTTCCCTAACTGTGTTAGGGAAGGGTATGGGTTGGCTTGGTCTTGTTCAAGTCTTGGGCATGTAGTATCAACTATTGTGAGTTTGTGTTTGCAAGTGTGCTGTTGTGATTGATTGACTGCCTCTGGACTGCACAATCTTTCGGCCATCTCTTCCATAATGACTTCTAAGCCTTGATGGAAGAGGGTGTGATATGAATGTCACATTTAGAACTGAGCACTCTACAGTCTCTTCTTCTCTATATGTTGACTAAATGTTTGTTTCTGTACTAATTACATCTACTATGAGAGAGAGGGGGGCGGGAGAAGCTTCTCTGAAGAAGGCTACGTGATGTACTGATCTGTAAGTATAAGAATAAGAACTTAGGTGCGGTTTATTCCATTACCCATTTTATAGAATGGTTCTCCTCTAAGGCCTATGGCTTAGACATCCACAAGTTTTCTGCTCACTTAACAGTACCAGAGATGGGGTCCATCCTGTGGAGTGGGCTTCAAGTTCAATCAGAAAGTGGTTGATTGCTCCCATAGCATTTCTGCCCTGTTGTACCAGGACTTTTGTACCATTGTAACTCACAGAGTTCAGAGTTAGGAAATACTGATGATGACCTTTTTCCTTGGTGGGGTTCATAGACCCTTGCAGGTCTCTGAAAGCTTGACAGTAGAAATAAAGATTCCAAGTCAGTACCAGTTTAATTTCTCAGTATCCTATGAGTTAACTGTGTGGTTTCTTCAACAATGTATTTTTATCCCATCATGTTCTGGAAGATAACCAAGAGCAATGATAATGGAAATGAACTATAATGTTTGGGGGGGGGTCTATAGTACCCCACTGATCAACAACTCAAAAAGAGGTAACCAATATTTGGCACTGGGACTTTAATTTGATAGCCAATGGTGCCTATGAGAGATATTGTCACATTTTACGAGGCAACTCCATTTAAATCCCTTTTTATACGTGTATAAGTATATGTTTAGGAAGCTTTTACCATGGTAGCTTTCCACACATTGCTTCCAAAGGTCTTAGCATTAGTTATCATTCTTCATACTCTCTACTCTCTCTTGCCCTCCCACCTTTCACCTTCACCTTATTCATCCCTTCCTGTTCCATTATTTATTCCCCTTTCTCCATCCTTACTACCTGTGTTCTACCCCCTTCTTCTGAAGTCCCCACCAGTCCCTTACCAGTTCCCTGCCTTCTGTAGGTACTCCATTTTAAATACACATATCTAAAGATTTGAAACTATCACGTAACAGGTCGTTTAATTAACATATAAACCTGTAGTGTCTATATTAGTCAAACTCCAGCTTCTTCCTCCTCATCTACCACTCTTGGGGATTAGAATGTAAGCTGAGCAAAACGGGGAGGACGCTTTAGAATGTCCTAAGAAAATTACGTTGAATTATGGTCCCTGGAGCCCACAGGTCACATAAGAGTTTATCAGCCTTGGTGCTATAAACATTTTAAGGCTGGAAATTGTTTCCTGTGTCAGATTTTTCTGTGCCTTTGGAGAATTTATATCAATATCAATGACTTCTATGCACTAGATTTCAGTGAAAACCGCCAAATGTGTCTGAGATATAGCAACATACCCCTGGCTGGCAAGGCTATTCCTTCTGAGAACAACGACACACGAGCAAGCAGCTAGAGAGAGATCCCACAATTGTTTGGAAACAAAAAAGTGAAGAAAAATAAATGAACTTGGTTTTCTCTTTCCTCTGAGCTCTCCTAGTCATCCAGCTTTGCTACATAATGCGATTTACCCAGGCGAGTCCGGCTCACATCGGTTGCTGGAATTTAAACAGATCACGGAAAACAGACCCCAGCAATGAATGAGTTAACTAATATTCCACAGAAACTTATAGACAATTTCCCCCAAGAAATTAATTCCTCTACAAAAGTACCCTGAGGACTCTAACACAAATCACTCTTCTTACTTGAGACGATTTATCATTTTTTAGGGCTTATAAATTATACACACCAAGCAGCAATTTTATACACCAACAAGCATAGTGATGCAGTCGGGAGCAGCGCAGTTGAAGGGTACTCTCTTCCAACAAAGGTGGGAGGGGGAAGTGTACTCTGCTTTAGAAGTCTTTCCAGGGACACAGCTTTGCTTTGTGTCTGCGCTGTCTTAATAGATTTCATCTTCCTCTAAAAGACAAGTCCCAATCCTTCCCTGAAGACAGACTTTATCATTAAGATGCTTCACTGGGGGCAGAGGGGCAACATCATTCAGTGTGTGACAGGACACACTGACCATGTGTGACACTTTCCTTCAGGGCCAGTGTTTTGGAGAATAGAGGAGCTAAGGTAGAACTCGCAGAGGTTAGCTGGTCCCTCCTCCTGCCTCTGGGGAAAACTGAAGTCGAACACCATTTATGAAGGTCAGTCATTGCTTCCCCCTATTTTTACACTTCCAAAATGGAGTCCCATGTGCTTGTCTTTTATTGCACAGTAATTAAAAGAATGGGCAGTCCTACCACAGCTTAGTCACTGTGCTCACCTCTACTATGCCAATCTGAGCATCACTCATAGTGATCAAGAATTCAATATTCAATACCCATCCATTCAGTTCATGTAGACCCATCATCCCTGCCTTCTCATGCTACAGGGGGAAGGACACAAGCTATGGCTGCCTTCATTTTAGTGTTTTCTATTTTCCTGATATTTTAAGTAGCAACCTCCACATTATAATTAAGCCGTACACTATAGATCCAGATAAAAAATAATAATGTAATGACAGTATTTAGAACCAGAAGTCACCCTGAGATGTCTTTATAGCTAAAGTAATTTACACAGAGGAAAGCTGCACGAATCAGTTCTGAAGTCCGAATGCACAGCGTGTTGACAATTGGCTCTAATACTTGGCACGCACTGAGAGAGGTAACTCCTAAGCATTCTTTAAACATGCACACACGAGAGAATACCCACACGAGTGCATTCTCATGGAACTATGTGAACACGCATATGCACACACATTCATATAGACACATACACACATGTAAACAGGCACATGCAAACCCACAGATGCCCTCGTGAGCATATACACACAGACATATGTGAGCACATATGCACAAGCACACATGTGTTTATTGTACCTAAGTGAGTTTGTGAACATGTTACTTAATATGATTATGTATACAGTTTTCTATTGCAGCAAATATCAGGTCATTAAGTTGTAGAACTGAAGAGAGCAAAATAAAAATGGAAAAGGAGATGACCCAAGGTCATTCAGCTTCTCAGCAACCTGTGACAGCCAGGGCTGCTGGTGGCTGACTCAGTCCAATGATTCATCGATGGAAACCATGCTGCTTCTCGGGAGCAGCATCCAAAACTCAGCTCCAGTGTCACCAGAAACAAGCAGGAAGAGTGGGGTCTTGAACTCAGGTCAGAAGGAGCATTTGTATTGTGTTATCTTTTGAAGCTGTCAAGTATCCATTCTTCCCTGCCCCCCCATTCCCAGTAACATGTCAAATCCCTCATCACAAGGTTCCTCCATCTCAGCTGTGTTGTTCAAGTATATTTGGGCTCCAGGCATTCTTCTCTGGATTCAAATGGTGCTGCATTCTGTGTGAGCACTTCAAGGTCGATTAATCTATCAGGTTGCTTTCCTCCTCCTGAGCAGGAATAAGATGCCTAGGAAGGTTGGGAAATGTCTGGCATGGTTGCAACCAGCAACCCCAAACACCCATTGTTATCATTATTTGGAAATATTTCTATTTTACCATTCTAATAATCAGAAGGACCCCCAACCTAAAGGCTCAAGATGTCCTCTCACAGGTCACAAAATAACAACCGCAGGTCAGGTCTCCAGCTTGTTGTCTCAAAATCCTCCTAATTCAAACATGAACCAACAAAACACTCCTAAAATTCCAGCAAACAAGAGAGCATTATGGGTACTGTGGAGATGGCTCACCCGGTAAAAGTGTTTGCTGTCAAGCTAGATGACCTGAGTTCAATCCCAGGTACCCACATCACAGAAGGAAAGAATCAGCTCCATAAAATTGTCGCCTAATATCCGCATGCATGCCATGGCATGTGTACAAAATGTCTCCTCTCCCACATACATATGCCCTCACATAAGATAAACTAAAATGTGATTTTAAAAAAATGCTTTTTTTAGATAGAATGATTTTTCATGAGGGATTCTGGGTAGACTCACTAAGTTTGAATGAAACCTGGCTTCTGAAGATGTAAGACTCCATCTTTTTAACAACCTTTGAGTTTATACAACTCTACACAGTAACAGAAAGAAAAGGGGCCTGCTTTATACCTCTAATAATTATATATAATAATGATCATGCCTAAAAATCATAAATGTCACATTAGACTAACATTTTTATAGAGTACCAAAAGCATTTTTAGCATTTTATGATGAAGAAAATTAAGTTACAGATTCGAGATGACAATAGAAGGTTACACAGAGAGGGCCTGCTAGAACACGTGGCATAGAGTTAAGACATACTTGTTTCATAAGGTGTATAGAGGAGTTCTCCTTCATCCATTTTTCTTTATATGATTCCAAATATATACTATTTCCCTTGCAATTTCATCTAATGTCCATAACTAAAGACCTTTTGTGGCCAGAGGACTCAGTATGGCAGTTTCCGTAATTATCAGCTTGTGAAAACACACAAATGTGAAATACCAAGAGGATACTGTAACAATGGGAACTAAAAAATGACATACTTTTTAGTGTTGCTTTTGATTTTTGTTGGTATTAGTTGATGAGATATCTACTTGAGTCATCTGAAATCCAAGGAAACTCTTTAGCTTTAAAGTTCACATAATTCCCTCCCACTGAAGATGTGTTATACATGTTAGACCATAATGAAATTGGTGTATGACAGATTGAAGATACACTATAATTGAACTCTATTGAAAACACAACCAAGACAAGCAAGGGCAATGAATTCTGCTTTCAGTGTTTAGTTCACACAAATTGCTTCTGTTTGTGCAAACCCAGCTCTCGTCTAAGAGCGGGAAGGTTGACCATTTAGCTGCAGTTTTATTTAGAGAAGTGAGTTTCCCTTTTCCCCTGTTATTTTCTGGGGGAAAAAAAGAAAGGAACCAATTATGGATGCCATCTAAGCTTCAAATATGGTCGCAAAGGTGCTGTCTCAGACATTGCTTTGGAACAAAGAAGAGATGGGAGGATGGTCAGGAGAAAGTCTTGGAGAAGGCTAGGTAATCTCCTCCCAGTGATCTCTCCATAAAACCACCATCTCCACGTGTACCTGTTTAACATGTTGTGGTTTGCTTAGGATTTAATTTGGTAAGATCTAGTTCAGTATGCATAGCCTGGAAGAACTGAAAATTGTGAGACAAACCAATAAAAGTAAGGCAGAGCCTGACTTTTCATCTTGAGGCATCCGGGCCCAATAGACCTGTGTGTGCGCAGCACCTCATTCTCCAAACCACCTTTTTCTGATCTAACTTAATCATTTCAGCATCTGAGCAAAGAAAGTGTCATCAGCATCATTTTAAGAAAGCCAAAACAAAATTCCAGAGTTCAGAGGATCTCGGCTAAGACTGGAATACATAGCTAACTGACTAAAAATTTCCTTTACATCCTGTTACATTGAGGGAAGAATAGCATATTTTAAAAATATGAATTGATTGCCATTCTATTTTAATTTGAATTGTCTTCTTTAGACACAACTTTGCCTCTCCTGAAATGTTATGTGTCCACTCGGTTAGAGTCTGTTTCTTCTCTATTGGTATCTAGTGCCCTTCATAGACGACCTCTGCTTGGCACAAAATACCAACCAACAGGCCAATTGTCACACCTCATCTCTTCCCTTTTGTAAAAGAGACCAAAGACTATCATTGAGACCTCTTTGGAAGAATTTTCATGCTAATCCAAGACTTACTGTTGTGTTTGTTTCCTGGCTGGTGCCTCACAAAACCATTCATGGGGCCTCACGGACCTCGTCTAGTCACATTCCAGTCCATTCTTGGAACATTTGCGAGAAATGCATCATTGCTCCGCTGGTGGGAGACAAGTCTGTGTCCCTGCCCGAGGCTGACAGCCAGTGAATCTCTGTCCTTGATCGCCCATGAAAACATCTCCTGCCATCTCTGCCAGGCAGCCCAACACTCACTCACAGACAGGGGAGGGTAACAGAAATTAACCCGTGAGTACTCACAGGAAGGGAGAAAATCAGAATTAAATGAGCACCAAGACAGACCAAGACCAGAGAGGAAACAACAACCTCCTCTTAAATGAGTATTTTTCTAAAAAGAGTGGGAGAGTGAGCTGAGTCCACTAGCCAGCATTGTGAGAACGTTCAACCTTCACATAAACCCCTGGGTTGTGCTGGTGTAATAGAAAGAGGCACAAGGGTGGCAGTGTGGAACTAATTGCTATCCTGCTACTAACTAGCAGTAAGATTTGAGGTGACTGGGAGAAGGTATCCACTATGTGTTAAAACGAAACACCCGATACCACAACTTAACGAGGGAGAATCACGCAGTCCACATCTTCAGAGGGAGCCTCCCAGGGTCGCTTGTCCTGTGCATTTCAGGACACCTCGGTACTGGAAGCCTGCTGCAGAAAGGTGTCTTCACTCTGGGGGGTTCGGGAAACCCAAGAGCATACAGTCCTGGCTTGAGTTTTCTGTTTCCTCTTTTTTGATTACATCTAGGCTCACATGCAATGCTGTTGTTCACATTCAGGGTGGATCCCCCCATCCCAAGTCAATCACCTCTGGGAATAGCCTTCCAGACTCACCCAGAGGTGTGACTTCCTAATACCTTCTGCCGGCTGTTTAATCAAGTTGACAGTCCAGATCAATCGTTATGTGTTAGAGACCTAGTGCTCCAACACCAAGGGGCCTGGGTAAAGTTAGAGGGGCCACTGTTCACTGGTGCACTTGACAAACATTCACAAACCAAGCCGCCGCCACTCTGGGTAAGAACGCTTTGTCACAGCAGCAGACAGGTAACTGCAACAAACGGCTTCTGCTGGGCATTGTCACACACATGCCTCTGCTCAGACGCCCTCTCTTGTCCCTCTTGACCCGACATGCACTGTCTGCCTTCCTCCACCAGACAGTCCAAAGTGTGCATTCTGTTTTTAAGTTTTATAATTTCTTCTTTGATAATTTCATACATGTATTCAATGTCTTTCATTCATATCCATTCCAACTAACTCCTCCCTCCCTCTCCCCTAGGCTCTCCCCGACTATCCTCATGATGATGATAGATAGATAGATAGATAGATAGATAGATAGATAGATAGATAGATAGATACACACATATATATATGTATACTCACTAAGTCTACTTAGTGTTGACTTGTATGCACATGGGTGTGAGGATACAAGTGTGTATAATTCAAATTCAATTCACTTTTGGCCTGTGATCGACTCTGCATGTCAGAAACAACATAAAACCCGAGTAAGCTGATGTTCCTGAACTTAAACTGTGCTATGTGTTGACAAACCAAGTCATGAGTTGAAAAGAATGTAAGGTGAAAATACAGCTAATATATCTAACATGTGTACTATCATAATGAGCCAAGCCTGTCTTAACTGTACTTGAAACACTTAAATACCCAGCGGTTGAGCTAAGTTGCCTAATGCAAAGCTTGATTCATAATAAAGAGTTGAGGATACGGGAGAGATCGCTGAGTGGATAAGAGTGCTTGCTGTGTAAGCATGAGTTAGGATCCCAGAGAGCAAATAAAAAGCTAATGATAATGGCTGTCCGCTCAGCGTAACCCCAGCACTGTGAGGGCCAGACAGTAGGATCGTTGGAGTTTGTTGGCTACCAGCCATGTGCTGTGGATTAAGTGAGAGACTCTACCTCAAATGACTAAGACAAGGAGTGACAAAGCGGGATGCATGATGTCCTCCTCTGGCTTCTTCTCATGTGTAAAGCGTGCACGCCTACATGCACACGTACGCATACAACACACACATATACTCACGCACTTAGAAGATAAAGATAGAAAGATTATCCATAAGAAATAGAACTGGAAGGAAGGACGGAGGGAAGGAAGGACGGAGGGAAGGAAGGAAGGAAGGAGGGAAGGAAGGAAGGAGGGAAGGAAGGAAGGAGGGAAGGAAGGATGGAGGGAAGGAAGGAGGGAGGGAAGGAAGGAAGGAAGGAAGGAAGGAAGGAAGGAAGGAAGGAAGGAAGGAAGGAAGGAAGAAAGGAAGGAAGGAAAGAGAAAATCTTGAATTGTTGACTGAAATCCGTAACTTATGACAACAAAGTGCACTATGGATTATAGATGACTCACCCTTATGCTCCAGTGCCTGACACACGTTGCATTCACATCACCACCCAGTGTCAAAGAGAGAGTATCAATCAAATGCCACAGGAAAATCAATGTTCAAAGTTTGAATTCCAGTTTCTATTGAATTTGCAGGGCTGTAACTTGAAAGTGCAAGTTGAAGACTCACATCAGGATGGTCTATAAATCGTTTTCCTATCATAATTTGTTTCCCTTCTCTTTGAACCATCTTGGGTCTATGGAGTCAGACTTCACTCAGCTGCCCAAGGTGTCAGTCAAGGCTCATATAAATAACAAAGTATATAGCAGGTGCCTTGGGTCCTCACAAACCAAAGACAGATGCTCCTGGGGGATTTCCTGTCCACGACAGTCCTATAGGTAGCTGAAGAGAGACTCTGGCTATCCCACCCCCTCAATTGTTATCAGCATCCCCATAACCACACCCAAGATGCTCGCTTGTAGGAACCCAATGCACAAACAGCAAACTGTGCCTCTTCTCAATATTAGATTTTTGTAATATTGCTGGTCTGGCTAAAGTTACTTTCTTCTGGCTTTATTTCTGAGAGATGGCTCCAGCTAGTAATGAGCCTTTTTTTTATACCCTACTCCCAAGCAGCCCTAAAAACGGGTCCCAAGCACCAGACTTGGGATTTAAAATAAATAAATAAATAAACACCCAGGTTTCCTGTCTCCTTTCATGCTGGAAAGGGAATCTGTAAATTGTCAACTTATTTTTTCCTCTGGACTCACACCTATTTGCTGTAATAAGAATTTCCTCCTGGGTTTCACTGCGGTGTGTGGCAGGAAAGGGGACCTAGGGATTGGTGTTGTCCTCATTGGAGCACATTTTCCTTCAGCAAGTCTGCCATCAATTCTGTTAGCTGAAATAGCATTTTAATGTGTTACGTGCCGGTCAAGAATGTTCCATTCAGTCGACTTCCGCCTCTGCTGTGTCTCTGATGCTATTTACCACCCATTTTCCTCCTGTCTTAACCACACGTTTTATTTTTAATACAAATGTGCATTGTGCTCTTTCAATTGTGTCTCCAGTTCTACAAAACATTAGTCTAAGATAATAAAAAGACAGAGCTGGGGAAAACAAGAAAATGGCCTTCCCTTGCCAGAAAGACCATTTTAATGAGTTTTATTCTACAGTTGGGGAGATGCTCTTGACCTCCATGGCCTGGTAGGATGTGATTTCTTGACACTTAGAGAACCGCAAATGCATTTTCATCAGAGCTGTCTAAGGTGGCCGGCCAGGGGATTTCTTCAGCGTTTAACAGAGCTGTTGATTTGCAACACAAAGTGGGGTTTTGTTTACCCTTCCCCTTTGTCCTGAGGATGGTATTATTCCAGAGGCATTTCAGCTTCCGCACAAACTGTCCGTGACCAGAGTACTTTCCAGCGTGTTTAGGATCATAATTGGAAAAGAAAAAAGTATGCTAGTGGTGGAAGACAGCTAAAGGTCAGGTGTGACCCCTGAGGGCCCTTTCGGCGGTTTGCATAACACGGATACCTAAGCACCTTGTCAATTCTCCCAAGTTCCCTGGCCCTCCTCTGCCTTCTGTGGAGTCTTTCCTCCCTGCCAGAGAGCCTCTGCTCCAGAAACAAGCCTGACCAAAATGTCACTGAGCATTCAGGGTGTGTCCTTCCTCTCTGTGCTCATTGTTAAGATGAGGTCCAACACTGTGAAGATGGACACTGGGGACTGCTCCTTCTGTTACACCGGAGCCCTGAGAAGAGAATAGTGTGTTTTCTGCCAAGGAAAAGAACAGCATTAATTTTATAGACATTGTGCAAAAGGTATTCTCAGGTCAAGATTCAGGGCTGAAGGCCATTCCACATCAGGGGAATCATCTGTGCACTCTGACTCATACAACTGGGCATGTGCACTAGCTAACCACCCTTCTGGCTGCATCTAGGCATGGACTGAGGTTACCAACCACCTCAATGTGCCCCTACCTTTTCTCCTGAATCCTGCCTGCTCTCCCTGTCCTGCCACTTATTCCTGCAAACTAGAAACCAGTGATGTTTCATCCGGCTCTCATCCATCAAATTCCAATCTGGCTTCCATGTTATCACAGACCCTCCTAGAACATACCCACAAAACAGAGAGAACAGAAGAAGTCGAAGATTGTGGGTGAGGGTTAGCCTTCCACATATGATATGGGTTCATCCAAGTGTGTGCCCTAAGTAGTTGAGAAATAATAAATTACCATTCATTGGTATTTGGTTTACTGTTCTTCCATGTGAGCACTCTTACATATAGGAATCAGTGCATGATTATGTGTGTGTTTACGTGCCTATAGAGGCCAAACCTCAGGTGTGGACCTTCAAAAGCTAGTCACCTTACCATTGACCTGGAGTTTGCCATGTGGGCTAGGCTGTCTAGCCAGTGAGCTCCAGAGATCCGCATGCCTCCAATCGCCCAGCACTGGGATTCCATGAATATACCACCATGCTAGCAGTTTTATCTGGGTTCTAGAAATGAATCTGGCGTCATTATGCTAATGGGCAAGCATTTGATAAACTGAGCTGCCTTCAGCACCAAGTTTACTGATCTTCACAAGGGAATAATGACACTTACCTTGAAGCACAGCTGTGAGATCAAGTGAAGCCACAGGTCAATGTGTGCTCCATAGCGAACACACAAGTCAGATGATGTTTCTCATTGCTCTGGAGAGAATCCCAGCTGGTGACTCTAGCAGGAAGTTGCTAAGTAACTTCTGCCAAGTCATTCAGATTTTCTGCGAGTTCATCTACAAAACAAGAAAAACAAAATCTCCCATCCTCCCTTCCCTGAAGGATTACTATAAGGATTAAATGAGATGTTCACTAAAACAGGAATTTTGCAATGCAAAGAAAGCCAAAGTGTTGCTAAGAAATAAAGTGTCATTATGCTTATGCTTGCTCTTCGTAACTTTGAATTCTAGAAATCGTGCCTTTTAAGATATCATCTTCATAACTAAGCCTATCTGAAAATGTAATTGTACCTTTTAATCACATGCAGACTCCAGTCACAATGCTCTGGTTCTGGAAAAGCCGGTGCTGTACGTATCTTGAGTTTGCTTTCACTCCTAGAACAAAAAGAGATCTCAGAGCCTTAGGCTACTCATAAACTGGTTGAAAATATAATTGTTTTGCCATTAGTCCAAGCCTTGGGTAAACCCGTGACTATGTTTCAGTTGCTCACTGAATCTCTGAAAACATCCCAAGTTTTCAGATTTGTTATTTCTAATACTCCTGGTGTATCGTGCAACCTTGTTCCTAAGTCTTCCTACTGCTGACCTCTTGACCAACAGCACACTCTCTGTTGAATTCGAGCTGCCAGCGCCATCTGGAATGGAGAGTAGCAACAGTTAAGCATTTCCAGTTGCTTGCCCAGGCCTGGCGTCCTTCTCTGGGCATAAGCTCTCAGGTTCCTGCTTAGGAGTTTGCTCCTCATCTAGACTTTCACTGTCGTACTCGGCCCTGTTCTTAGTTCTAGAGACATTTGTCATTACTTATGAGAGTCTGCATCCTTTCTCTGGGGATTTTTCTCAATTCCCCACCTGACGTCAAATCTATCAGACTTTGAAGTTACTCTTTGTGATGACAAATGGCGACAGTCAGATCAGTCTGTCTCATTCTATATTGTGGGATTTAAGAGAGGGACTAGAAGACAGAGTTCAAGGTTTGAGTTGGGTGTGATCCTGCCTGTGCCTCTGCCTTAGCATTCCTCTCCGTACCTCCTTCTCTACCTCCTCAGGACATATTGCTGCTGACAGCTATAGAGAAGGAAGTCCCTAGACCCAGACACCTACAGAGAATAAATCCACTCAAGACCCAACGGCAGATTCCATGTGACATCTTAGCACGTGTGGCCTCCACTGAGTAACAATAAGAAAGGAGTAAAGTATTGTTGACAAAATTTGAAGAACAGTGAGGCATTCTGAGTTGGAGAGCCTGGAGGCATTGCTGCACATAACTATGTGGATTCCACCATTGCCCTCCTTACTGTCAGAGGTCTCTTGGTGTATGTGTACCGTAGAGTCCCCCACAGCCTTTCGGTACCCTCAGTATGGCCTGCTGGCTACAGATAAGAACATCATCTCTGATGATACTGAACACATCTCTCTGTCAGCCTGCACAGGCCAGTGCTATTACTTAGGTTATACATCCTGACGTATCCCAGAAGGCATTGCTGCTTTCCTGGGTTCCATGGCTTCAGGAGGCTCCCATGACGCTTCAGCTGTACTCTATCACATGATCTACAACATTCCTCTTGGTTGAGCACTGTGGTGATGTGGAGGGAGGGACGCCTTTGCTCTATATACAGAGCATCTTGATTGACGACGGTCACAGTGTCTGTGGCTGTCCTTCCATTTTCTGTACTTCTCACCAGGTACTTTCATTGCCTCAGTAGATAAAAGTGACAAAATATTTCAGGTGATAAAGGGAAGAGTCTGAGACAGAAAGAAGCCTCCACATTTCTCTTCTTTTCCCTGTCCAGGTCTAACTATGAGGTTTCAAACCTAGGATTCTCATCCCTTCTTTATTCAGAGATCTGGGAGGAAACAACTTTTCTGTTTTGGGGACATCATCCCAACCACATGGTTTTGTCTCCAGCTTAAAGTTATTATGCTTGGTTCTTCTGGACTTTATGATCCTTTTCTCCAGGAGATGACTATCCCATTCATGGAAATTGACCTTGTCACACCAATAGACATTAAGATAGGTAGGCAGAGCTGCAGGAACCTCATTTCTGGTTGGGATCTTGCCACACAATCAGAATTAAAAATCGATAACTAGATTAGACATTACACCAAAATTTTAAATTAAGCTGGGTTTCCCTCTCATGATAAAATTATCAAAATCACTACTCTTTGGCAAACTTATTAAATAGCCAACAGGGATTACATTTTAAGACTCTTTTCTCACAAAGAAGAGGCTAACCTTTTTTAGTAGATCTGTCAGACATTTGAGTAGTTTGAAACTGGGTTTGTTTCCAGTGCCAACCCCATACAGAAATGATTGGCTCATTGATGATGCCAGGTTGATGAGGCTTGGACAAGGAAGCAGGGAAGGGCTGAAGTCAGAGCACCACAGTGGAGTTCTGTGAAATGTTGGTATTGCTAAAGGAAGGCATTGTCCTAAGCTGTTTCTCCCAGAATCATCTAGAAGAACTGACAACTGTCTGGCCTTTACAAAATGAAATTGACATTTGCAGGCTGAGACTCAACAGAAACTGATGGGAGGGGTAGAGATGCTGTAGGCAAAGCCAGGGCCTAGTTCCCTGCATCCAGAAAAGTAGGGCCATAATTCTGTGTGAGTAATGGGTCAATATCCAATATCTCCAAATCAAATGCTGAAGGCTTCTTGAGGCAGCAGAGCTAGAGCTTCCTTCGGAGGATAAGAATCCAGTACCAGCCCTTCTGAAGAGAGGGAATTATCAGTAGTCTTTAATCTATGGAAACCAGAGGCACCCCAAACATGACATATAACTTCCTCTCCATTAATTAGCACCCTCACATTTAAAGGGTTATTAAAAAAAACAACAATACCCTTAGGGAAAATGCTGTAGTTCAAATTCTGCCCTTTAGGACTCAGAGGTAAAATTTATTATCCTAGGCCAGGTGGGCAGGGGCTCTCAGAAGCAAGCTACCATTGAGTACTTTCCACACTGACACTGGTCAGACACTCTCGTCACTGTGTCTGGATCCTACCTTTCCTCAGGCTCTGCAGATCTTGTCCGAACTAAGAGGCAGAGCATCTGGGTACTGTGCCTCCTACTTTCTTATTTTTACAGCAATGAGCCTGCTAGAGATACAGATAAAGCAACTCAGCTTAAATATGAATTTTTAATAAGTGATTGATTATCTAATTAAGAGAAATTAACTAATATTTATATTTTTACAGGCTAGAAATAAAATGTAAGCCAGTAAGGGAAAAAATAAAATTCAAGTACATGTGGTACTGTGTTATACTTTATGTGACATTAAATTGAAGCTATAGAAAACAATTTTAATATTTCTATTTCTTAAGTTATTCATACAATATATTTTGATTTCACTCTTTCCTCCTTCAACTCTTCTCATGTCCCCCCACCCAACTTCATGCTCCTTCTTTCTCTGAAAAGGAAAAGCACAAAAATAACTTTCAAAACTGAACTGAGGATATATAGATCAGACTGACAATTGTCATTCCCTCAGGTCATGAGGATGAAGGATAAGAATCACAGCTAAAATAAGCTTCATCTAACATATTGAAAAGGAGAATTAAAATTCATAACACGTTTGTGTAATTGCAAAGAGAAAATAATGATATAGCCTTCTTTTTGTAACCATATGTACTAGGCTGGAGAGATGGCTCAGGTAGGGTAATTACAGCCAAACCAGATTGCTAGGGTTTGAATCCCTTGGTCCACATGGTTGATTCCTAAGAGAGAGATAAACCCTAAGAGAGAGATAAAAAGTTGATTTTAGGTCATTATTATTCCTTTACACTTTTAGAACATTTTACAACATTTATTTTGTGAGTGTGTGAGTGTGTATGTATCTGTATGTGTGCAGATGCATGTGCACACACATGCCATAGTATGGCGTGTAGAGGTAAAAATAAAATCAGCTCTTTCCTTTCCTCACCTTCAACCATGTGAATCAACCATGTGGACCAAGGGATTCAAACCCTAGCAATCTGGTTTGGCTGTAATTACCCTACCTGAGCCATCTCTCCAGCCTAGTATATATTTTGCCTCTTTGTCTTGTTATGGTTGTTGTTTGAATTGTGGGGTTCTTATTTTTTAAATGCAGAGAGTTGATCCTAAGTCCTCTCATGAGTGCCAGGTAAGAGTTTTACCACCAAGCTATACCTGCAACTCTACTTTGTGTTGAAAAGTGGCATTTCTAACTCTGTTCTTAGGAAATGCCTTTATTGCCAAATGGAAGAACATCTCTAAATGTGTGTTGTATAGATGTGGGGTCAAGTCTGATCCTGGCTTGTCTGACTGAGCCAAAGCAGCAGAAGGTGGGCTTCTTTGTAAGGAGCAAATGCTCTTCTTCTAGTCCTCAGTCAAGAAGCACTTCACCTGAATTCACCCAACAGGTATACTTTTCTTTTATTACATACTTTTCACTGACCTTGAAGTCATGGTTTCAGGAAATTACTTTAAAATGTTTTTGTATGTTTAACTCAAAATTATATACCATTCTCCACTTACCAAGAAGTTTTAACAGCATTATGTTTCATTTTATTTTATAAACACTTAGTTTATTTATTACTATTCACTTTAGAAGGTTCTAAGGCTGGTGTTCCTTTATGCATTTGCAAAAGAAAAATAACTGAGGCCCCAAAGATTAAATAAATTCTAAACCACAGCAAGATGGAAGGGCTAAGGGTAGAATTTGGGCCTGTCTGTTCTGAGTTATCTATCCGCCTGTTCATTTTCTCAATGAACAAATATTAAGCACCTATCTCAGCTGTGGGGCATTCTGGATTGTTTTGTGCCTCTGGTAACCATGCTTCTATAACTCTTGTCCTGTCTATATAAGCCACGGTTCTAGACTGATTTACCCATCAATGCCTTATTCCTCACTTGACTTGCTCAATTAATGGCAAAGTCCTTGTAAAGTTCCAGAATCCTAAGAAACATTTTTTTTCAAATTCCAAAAGCATATTTAAGGAAAGTAAGTCTTTTTTACTTGATCAGTTTCTGATAAAAGCCTAAATAGAAAATATTATCCCATGATAATAAAGAGTTAAAAGTACACACCTTTTATGTACTCTGTGTCTGCAGACTAAGGGCTGACATTGAAGCCCCAGGGCTGAGGGGAGGCTTCAAGAGCATTCGCAATACCTGACGTAGACTACAGCTGCTCTACGCTTCTGAGTTTGATCCCTACTTAGAACTTATTATGTACTACCAAAGCACACACTTAAAAGGCCTCTGCTTTGTCGGACACAGAATTGTCACCTGCCAGTTGTTATGGTACTGCCACATGCAATGTATTGGAGGATATTTTAGATAAGCAAAGTAGACCGTGTAGACATCCTCCTCCTCCATGCAAGTTGCACTTTACAGGTTGCATGCCATCTCATTTGGGCCTCATAGTCTAGCATGACAATGACACACCTGAGTTCTAAATAAAACATTCTAAATTTGAATCCTGGCTCCAGCATTTTCCAGCTGTGTGGCCAGAGGGAATTAGCTCAGCCTCACAAGCCTAGATATGTCCCTCTGTACAACAGTGATCATAGGGTTCTGGAAAGTCTAAAAGATAATTTGTGTAAAACAGATATCAATGTCTGGCATACACACACACACACACACACACACACACAGAGAGAGAGAGAGAGAGAGAGAGAGAGAGAGAGAGAGAGAGAGACTCCTCCTACAAATGCCAGGTGTTCCTGTAGTCACATTTGTAACTCCCTGTGAGATAGATAAGTCCTTTATCATTTACTCATTAAAGAAAAAGGAGAGACAGCTGAAAGAAACTGTTGTTTGTAAATGGTGGTAGGCCTAGTAAGGACATTAATTAAAGTAGTTCTTACCTGCCCAGTAACAGCCCTATATCAAACTATCCATCCATCCGTTCATCCATCCATCCATCCGTCCATCCGTCCATCCATCCATCCATCCATCCATCCATCATGGAAACAAGAATCTCAAAAACAAAAAAAAAAACTGAAGGGAGAATGACTGTTTCCCCTGGAGACCCTTGAATTAAGAACACCTGACCTGCTTCTTGCCCACAAGTGGACATGCGCTTGAAATTAGAAATTCTTTCCAATTAAGCTTGGTTTTTATTCTAGGCTAGTTTCACACAACAACTTATGACTATGCATTCTTATTTGTAGACAATACAATTCTATGGATAGGAGACCCTAAAGACTATATCATAAAATGCTTAGAACTGATAAACACTTGCAGTGAAGCTGGAGGGTACAAATCAACATACAAGATTAGTGGCCTCCAATATACCAGAAGCAAATGTCCTGAGAAAGACAGGAAAATTTTCTCATTCACAACAACTCAAAAGAACTATTTAAGGAGAATTTCTTTAAATGGTAGAATTATGTTATCACAGACATGAGAAGGGTAAACTGCAGAAAAGGGTAAAACTATAATAATTACAAGTATTTAAACTTTGAAACTGTTAAGGCAAGAAAGGCATATTAGATGCTTTAAAATTAGATAACAGACATTCAACAGGAAAACACCTTTGGATAATCCTAACTAAGCAAGTGGAAGACATCTATAGTGAAAATGTTGAGACACTGAAGACAGAAGAAATTAAAGAAGGTCATAGAAGGGAGAAGGTCTTCCCACACTCATGGACTGGAAGAATTAATATTGTCAAAATGGCTTTCTTACCAAAATATATATATATTCACAGATCCAGTGTCATCGCCATCACAATTCCAATGGCATTCTTCACATTTCTTCACATAGAAAAAAATCCTAAAATTCATATGAATTTAGCACAAAAAGGCACCAGATAGATAGAGTCTGGAAGGAAGAAAACAACTAAGGAGGCATCCTCAGACCTGAGCCCATGGTATAGTAGAGAGTCACTGAACCAAAAACAGACACAATGTCAACGAACTGAACAGCAGAACCAGACATAAGCACACATAGCTACAGGCTCCCTAATCTTTTAAAAAGTTGTACAAAACATAAATAGAAGAAACAAGAGCCTTTATAACAAATGTTGTTGAGAAGACTAGCTATCAGCAGGCAAAAGAATAAAATTCTATTCCTGTCTCTCAACCCCTTACAAACATCAGTTCAAAATGGATCAAAACTATTAGTGTAAGACCTGGAACTTTTTTTTAAATATTTATTTATTTATTTGTTTGTTTGTTTGTTTGTTTGTTATGTATACAATATTCTGTCTGTGTGTATGCCTGAAGGCCAGAAGAGGGCACCAGACCTCATTACAGATGGTTGTGAGTCACCATGTGGTTGCCGGGACCTTTGAAAGAGCAGGCAATGCTCTTAACCACTGAGCCATTTCTCCAGCCCCCTGAAACATTTTTATTGCTTTTGTTGAGCTGTATATTTTTCTTCTCTCCCCTCCCTTCGTTTCCCCTTCCATTCTCCCCTCTCCCATGGTCCCCATGCTCCTAATTTACTCAGGGGATCTTGTCTTTCTTCTACTTCCCATGTAGATTAGATTCATGTATGTCTCTTTTAGGATCCTCCCTGCTATCCAGGTTCTTTGGGATTGTCAATTTTAGGCTGGCTTTCTTTGTTTTATGTCTAAAAACCACTTATAAGTGAATACATATGATATTTGTCTTTCTGGGTCTGTGTTACCTCACCCAACATGATGTTTTCTAGATCCATCCATTTGCCTGCAAATTTCAAGAAGTCATTATTTTTTCTGCTGTGTAGTACTCCATTGTGTAAATGCACCACAATTTCCTTATCCATTCTTCAGTCGAGGGGCATTTGGGTTGTTTCTAAGTTCTGGCTATGACAAACAATGCTGCTATGACCATAGTTGAGCACATGTCCTTGTGGCACGACTGAGCATCCTTTGGATATATACCCAAAAGTGATATTACTGGGTCTTGAGGAAGGTTGTTTCCTAATTTTCTGAGAAATCACCACATTAACATCCAGAGGGGTTGTACCAGCTTGCACTCCCACAAGCAATGCAGAAGTTGTCATCGGTGTTACTGATCTTGGCCATTCTTACAGGTATAAGATGGAATCTCAGAGTTGTTTTGATTTTCATTTCTTTGATGGTTAAGGATGTTGAGCATTTCCTTAAGTGTCTTTCAGCCATTTTAGATTCCTCTGTTGAGAGTTCTCTGTTTAAAAACCTGAAACTTTTAAACTATTTGAGGAAAAGTAGGCCCAGTCTTTGGGCTGGAGAGATGGCTCAGCAGTTAAGAGCACTTCCTGAAAATATGGGACACAATAAAAAGACCAAACCTAAGAATAATAGGAGTAGAAGAAGGAGAAGAAGTGCAGCTCAATGGTCCAGAAAATATATTTAATAAAATTATAGAAGAAAACTTTCCCAACCTAAAGAAAGATATACCTATGAAGGTGCAAGAAGCATACAGAACACCAAATAGGCTGGATCAAAAAAAAACATCCCCTCGACATATAATTATCAAAACACAAAGCATTCAGAATAAGGAAAAAATATTAAGAGCGGCAAAGGAAAAAGGCCAAATTACTTACAAAGGTAAACCTATCAGACTTACACCTGACTTTTCCATGGAAACCATGAAAGCCAGAAGGTCCTGGATAGATGTACTGCAGAAACTGAGAGACCATGGATGCAAGCCCAGATTACTATACCCAGCCAAGCTTTCGTTCACTATAAATGGAGAAAATAAAATTTTCCAGGATAAAAACAAATTCAAACAATATGCAGCCACAAATCCAGCCTTACAGAAAGTAATAGAAGGAAAATCACTAACCAAGGAGTCCAATAATGACCACAATAACTCAAGCATCTAGAGACCCTTCATCAACACAAACCAAAGAAGGGATACACACAAACTCTACGACTAAAAAAAATGACCGGAGTTAACAACCACTGGTCATTAATATCACTTAATGTCAATGGTCTCAACTCACCTATAAAAAGGCACAGGCTAAGAGATTGGATAAGAAAACAGGATCCAACATTCTGCTGTTTACAAGAAACACACCTCAACCACAAAGACAGGCACCTACTCAGAGTAAAGGGTTGGGAAAAGGCCTATCAAGCAAATGGACCTAAGAAACAAGCAGGTGTGGCCATACTAATCTCTAACAAAGTTGACTTCAAACTTAAATCAATCAGAAGAGATGGAGAGGGGCATTTTATATTCATAACAGGAACAGTTCATCAGGATGAAGTCTCAATCCTGAACATCTATGCCCCTAATATAAAAGCACCCACGTACATAAAAGAAACATTGCTAAAATTCAAGGCAGCCATCAAACCGCACACACTAATAGTAGGAGACTTCAACACTCCTCTCTCACCAATGGACAGGTCAATCAGACAGAAACCTAGCAGAGAAATAAGACAATTAATGGAGGTAATGAAACAAATGGACTTAACAGACATCTATAGAACATTCCACCCAAATAGGAAAGAATACACCTTCTTCTCTGCAGCTCATGGAACCTTCTCGAAAATCGACCACATAGTCGGTAACAAAGCAAACATCCACAGTTACAAAAAAGTATTACTAACCACCTGTGTCTTATCAGATCACCATGGATTAAAGTTAGAATTCAACAACAAGGCTACCCCCGGAAAGCCCACAAAGTCATGGAAACTGAACAGCCAACTACTGAACCATACCTGGATTAAGGAAGAAATAAAGAAAGAAATTAAAGTCTTCCTGGAATTCAATGAAAATAAAGAAACAACATACTCAAATTTATGGGACACTATGAAGGCAGTCCTAAGAGGAAAGTTCATAGCACTTAGTGCCCACTTAAAGAAAACAGAGAAAGCTCACATTGGAGACTTAACAGCCCACCTGAAAGCTCTAGAAAAAAAAGAAGCAGACTCACCTAGGAGGAGTAGGAGACTGGAAATAATCAAACTGAGGGCTGAAATCAATAAAATAGAAACACAGAGAACAATCCAAAGAGTCAATGAAACAAAAAGCTGGTTCCTGGAGAAAATCAATAAGATTGACAAACCCCTATCCAAACTAATCAAACGTCAGAGAGAGAATTTGCAAATTAATAAGATCAGAAATGAAAAGGGGGACATAACCACAGACACAGAGGAAATTCAGAGAATCATTAGATCTTACTACAAAAGCCTATATGCCACAAAACTGGAAAATGTAAAGGAAATGGATACTTTCTTAGATAAATATCATTTACCAAAGTTAAATCAGGACCAGGTGAACAATCTAAATAGACCTGTTAGTCGCGAAGAATTAGAAGAGGTTATCAAAAACCTCCCTACCAAAAAAAGCCCAGGACCAGATGGTTTCAACGCGGAATTCTACCAGAACTTCCAAGAAGACCTAATACCTATACTCCTTAATGTATTTCACAATATAGAAACAGAAGGGTCATTACCAAATTCCTTTTATGAAGCTACAGTTACTCTGATACCAAAACCACACAAAGACTCAACCAGGAAAGAGAATTACAGGCCGATCTCACTCATGAATATCGATGCAAAAATCCTCAACAAAATACTGGCAAACCGAATCCAAGAACACATCCGAAAAATTATCCACTATGATCAAGTAGGCTTCATTCCCGAGATGCAGGGCTGGTTCAACATACGAAAATCTATCAATGTAATACAGCATATAAATAAACTGAAAGAAAAAAACCATATGATCATTTCATTAGATGCTGAAAAAGCATTCGACAAAATTCAACATCCATTTATGTTAAAAGTCTTGGAGAGATTAGGGATACAAGGGTCATACCTAAATATAATAAAAGCTATATACAGCAAGCCGACAGCTAACATCAAATTAAACGGAGAGAAACTCAAAGCCATCCCGCTTAACTCAGGAACACGACAAGGCTGTCCACTTTCACCATACCTCTTCAATATAGTGCTGGAAGTTCTAGCAATAGCAATAAGACAACATAATGGGATCAAGGGGATTCGAATTGGAAAGGAAGAAGTTAAACTTTCGTTATTCGCAGATGATATGATAGTGTACATAAGCGACCCCCAAAACTCCACCAAAGAACTTTTACAGCTGATAAACAGCTTTAGTAATGTGGCAGGATACAAGATCAACTCCAAAAAATCAGTCGCCCTCTTATACACAAAGGATATGGAAGCAGAGAGGGAAATCAGAGAAGCTTCTCCATTCACGATAGCCACAAACAGCATAAAATATCTTGGGGTAAACCTAACCAAGGAAGTGAAAGATCTATTTGACAAGAACTTTAAGGCATTGAAGAAAGAAATTGATGAGGATACCAAAAAATGGATGGACATCCCTTGCTCTTGGATTGGGAGGATCAACATAGTAAAAATGGCAATTCTACCTAAGGCAATTTATAGATTCAATGCAATCCCCATCAAGATCCCATCAAAATTCTTTACAGATCTGGAGAGGACAATAATCAACTTTATATGGAAAAACAAAAAACCCAGGATAGCCAAAACAATCCTATACAATAAAGGATCTTCTGGAGGCATTACCATCCCTGACTTCAAACTCTATTACAGAGCTACAGTAATGAAAACAGGGTGGTACTGGCATAAAAACAGAGAAGTCGACCAATGGAATCGTATAGAAGACCCGGATTTTACCCCACAAACCTATGAACACCTCATTTTCGATAAAGGAGCTAAAAGTATACAATGGAAGAAAGAAAGCATCTTCAACAAATGGTGCTGGCACAACTGGATGTCAACCTGTAGAAGAATGAAAATAGACCCATATCTATCACCGTGCACAAAACTCAAGTCCAAATGGATTAAAGACCTCATTATCAGCACGAAAACACTGAACCTGATAGAAGAGAAAGTGGGAAATACCCTACAACAGATGGGCACAGGTGATCGCTTCTTAGGTATAACCCCAGAAGCACAGGCATTAAGGGCAACATTGAATAAATGGGACCTACTAAAACTGAGAAGCTTCTGTAAAGCAAAGGACACTGTCACTAAGACACAAAGGGAACCTACTGACTGGGAGAAGATCTTCACCAACCCCGCAACAGACAAAGGTCTGATCTCCAAAATATATAGAGAACTCAAGAAACTAGACTTTAAAATGCTAATTAACCCTATTAAAAAATGGGGCACTGAACTGAACAGAGAATTCTCAACAGAAGAACTTCAAATGGCCAAAAGATATTTAAGGTCGTGCTCAATTTCCTTAGCAATCAGGGAAATGCAAATCAAAACAACTTTGAGATACCATCTTACACCTGTCAGAATGGCTAAAGTCAACAACAACAAGGATAGCCTTTGCTGGAGAGGCTGTGGAGGAAGGGGTACCCTCATCCATTGCTGGTGGGAATGCAATCTTGTGCAACCACTGTGGAAGTCAGTGTTTCGGTTTCTCAGGAAATTTGGGATCAACCTACCCCTGGACCCAGCAATACCACTCTTGGGAATTTACCCAAGAGATGCTCTATCACATGTCAAAAGCATTTGTTCAACTATGTTCATAGCAGCATTGTTTGTAATAGCCAGAACCTGGAAACAACCTAGATGCCCTTCAATGGAAGAATGGATGAAGAAAGTATGGAATATATACACACTAGAGTACTACGCTGCGGTAAAAAACAATGACTTCTCGAATTTTGCATGCAAATGGATGGAAATAGAAAACACTATCCTGAGTGAGGTATCCCAGACCCAAAAAGAAGAACATGGGATGTACTCACTCATAATTGGTTTCTAGCCATAAATAGGGGTCACAGAATCTACAATTGGCGAACCTAAAGAAGCTAAGTAAGAAGGTGAACACAAGGAAAAACATATCGTTATCCTCTTGGATAAGGGAAGTAGACAAAATTGCCGGGGAGAAAAGTGGGATCTTGGGGGTGGGGTGGGAAGGGGGTAAGGGGAGATGGGGTGAGAAAAGGTAGAAGGGAAGGAGGGGGGACTTGGGGAAATAGGAGGATCGGGATAAAGGAAGGTTGGATAGGGGAGCACGGAACCACAATCCTTAGTTAAGGGACCCACTTTAGGGTGGGCAGGAGAATTGACCCTAGAGGGGCTCCCAGGTGCCCAAGCTGAGGTCCCCAGTTAGTTCCTTGGGCAGCTGAGGATAGGGAATCTGAAATGACCCCATCCTAGCGCAATACTGACGAATATCTTGCATATCATCTTAGAACTTTCATCTGGCGAGGGATGGAGATAGAGACAGAGACCCACACTGGAGCACTGGACTGAGCTCCCAAGGTCCCAATGAGGAGCAGAAGGAGGGAGAACATCAGCAAAGAAGTCGGGACCACGAGGGGTGCACCCACCCACTGAGACAGTGGAGCTGATCTACTGGGAGCTCACCAAGGCCAGCTGGACTATTACCAAAAAAAGCATGGGATAAAACTGAACTCTCTGATCATGTCGAACAATGAGGGCTGATGAGACGCCAAGGACAATGGCATGCAGTTTTGATCCGACGCAATCTGCTGGCTTGGTGGGAGCCTAGCCAGTTTGGATGTTCACCTTCCTAGATATGGACGGATGGGGGAGGACCTAGGACTTACCACAGGGCAGGGAACCCTGACTGCTCTTTGGACTGGAGAGAGAGGGGGAGAGGAGTGGGGGGAAGGGGAGAGGGGTGGGAGGAGGGGGAGAAGAGTGGGAGGAGAGGGAGAAGAGTGGGAGGAGGGGGAGGGAAAGGGGAGGCTGGGAGGAGGTGGAAATTTGTTTTTTTTTTCTTTATTCTTTTATCAATAAAAAATGTTTAAAAAAAAAAAAAAAAAAAAAAAAAAAAAGAGCACTTCCTGATTTTCTAAAGGTCCTAAGTTCAATTCCCAGCAACCACATGGTAGCTCACAAACGTCTGTAATGAGGTTTGGTGCCCTCTTGATGAAGAGACCTCATCATCTCAGACTATGAAACCCAATTTGGACAAGTTCGACAGAGCACCATATATGGGCTGCCCAGGTATGCTTCAGCATAGCCAAGGCAAGCATTTCATTCATTTCAGGAACAGACATAGACAAGGACTTTCTGAAAAGAACTCAAATATCTTAGGAAATAAGATTAACAATTAATAAATGGGATTATATGAAATTAACATGCACAGCAAAGGACAGTAAAGAAACATACTGCAGAATGGGATAAATTCTTTGCTAACTACGTATCTAAGAGAGGACTAATATCAAGAATATATAAAGGACTCCAAAAAACTAAATTCCAAGAAATCAAACAACCCAATTATTAAATGGGCTAATGAGAAAGATGAAATACAAATGGGCAATAAAGGCTGGGGTTGGTGGCACACACCTTTAATCCCAGCATTCAGGAGGCAGAGACAGGCAGATCTCTGAGTTTGAGGCTAGCCTGGTCTACAAGAGCTAGTTCCAGGACAGGTTCCAAAGCAACCAAGAAACCCTGTCTGTCTCAAAAAAAAAATGAGCAATAAACATTTTTTTAAAAAATTATCTCCCTCACTGGCCATCGGAGAAATGCAAATTAAAACATCCTGAGATTCCATCTCATGCCAGTCAGAATGAACAGCATAGAACAACAAATTCTGGGAAGAACATGGAGAAAGGGAACCAACCCTTATACAATTCTAGTGGGAAATTCAAGTAAACCAGACACCGTGGAAACCAGTAGGAAGGTTATCAAGTAAAATTAGAATTATGAAGTATCCAAGCTATACCACTCCTGAGCATAGACTTGAAGGTATATGATGATATCTGTCAGTAGAGGACTGGATGAAGAAAATGCAGTACATAATTGATATTTATTAAGCCATAAAGAAGGTATATCAGTTGAAGAAAAATGGATGCAGCTGGAGATTGTCATATTAAGCAAATTAATTCAGACATTTTCTCTCATTTGTAAATCCTAGATCACACACACACACACACACACAAACACATTAGTCAGGGTTCTCTAGAGAAGCAGAACTTATAAAATAAATTTTTATGTATATAGAAAAGGGATTTATTAGGATGACTTACAGGCTTTAATCCAGCTAATCCAACTGCCTATGAACAGAAGGTTCAAGAATCCTGTTCAGTCCACAAGACTGAATGTTTCAGTTGGTCTTCAGTATACACCAGAGTCCCCAAAAGTAAGCTCTAATACCAGGGAAGAAATGGACAAGCTAGCAAGGGGAGCACAAGCAGGCAGAGGGAAGCTCCCTTCTTTCATGCAGTTATATAGGCTTTGAGCAAAAGGGGTGGCCCAGATTAGAGATGGATCTTCCCACCCCAAATTCCAGATTAGGAGTGGATCTTCCCACCTCAAAGTAAGCAGAAATCCCTCACAGGTGTGCCCCTCCACTTTTGAGCTTCAATTAATTCCAGATGTGGTCAAGTTGATAACAAGAACAGCCATCACAAGTCTTCCTCTTGCCAACTTGACGCACAGTCGTATCTCCTAATGTTGTGATTAGTTTCCAAATGGAAAAACATAACCAGATCATAATTATACCTAAACATGCCGTAATTCTCCCTTGTATGACTGAATAAAAGTGTGTGTGTGTGTGTGTGTGTGTGTGAGAGAGAGAGAGAGAGAGAGAGAGAGAGAGAGAGAGAGAGAGAGATGAAATTAGAAGAACAGAATGAAAAGAATGAGGAATGGTAAGGCGAAAGAAAGAGAAACCTACCCTGAGGGGGAGGTCAATGTACATAATATACTTATACAAAAATGTCCTATAAAGCCCATTCCTGTGTACAGTGAACACAGGTCGACAGAAATAATCCTGGGCCTTTAAACACCATCCTGTGCTGTTTATTTCTGTATATAGCTGAGGCTGGTATTCAACCCACCAGCATCAACCCTCTTACCTCCGTTTCGGGCATGTGCCATCATGTCTGACCACAGACATATAATCAAGGTATAAACATTATTCATTAAGGTACTGAGAGGAATCATGATTTAAGCCAAATATATGGCCTGGCCCATGACAATAATTTAGGTCTTAATACCACAGTTCATTCAGCATCAGAATAAAAAATCTCACAGATTGCATCTGAGGCCATTCTCAGTGATTTGTACGTGGTTACAGCTTCACCTGGCTGGAAGACTGCACACTGCTTGTAGGTATCCAGCTGTGGCTTCTTCACCTGGCTGGAAGAACACACTCTGCTTATAGGTATCCAGCTATGGTTTCTTTACCTGGTTGAAAGAACACACACTGCCTATAGTTATCCAGCTATGGCATACACGGTCAGCGACATACAATGGCATCATTCATTTGATCCTGGATTTACTGTTACTCAGAAACAAGAGATACGAGGTCAGAGATATGAGGCCATCCAGATTTAAAAGGCCTGTGACAACAGATAATATGTGCAAAGAGCACTGTCCCTATAGGCATTTCCCAAGACAGCAACAAAGGACACTGGACAAAAAAAGCTGAGATACACAGGATAATCCAGGAAGTTAGAGATGTCAAAAATGTCCAGCCATTCCCAAGTTCAGTTTCAGGTAATTACTAAAGCCAGTTCAGGGGAGAAACCACATGAACTTTAAGTAACTGGTCAGGGCATGACAGTGGGACCTTCCAAACCCAGAGATCTCATATCATAATCTTGTGCCCTGGATATCAGACATGAAGCTTTAGGATTTAATGTTTTCCCTGATGCATTTTCTAGAGTTGTTCTAATCCTTGTTTTCTGTTCCTGTTCTTCCCTCTTGTAATAAAAATGGTTAGTTGGTGACATTGTATGTAAGAAAGATGTCATATATTAATTTCTGAGTTTACAAAGGCTCATGGCTAAGAGTTTTGGGAAAATTTGAACTTGGACTTTTGAAGGATGTTGACATTTTGGGGACTCTCCGAGGTAGGCTAAATGCATTTATCAATATGAAATGTTAATGAGCTTTTCAGTGGGGCAGGGAGTAGGATCCAAGGACTTGAACATAAAATGACTTATATACTGAAGGTTGGCTGTAAGCTGATAGATTTTTAGAAGGTAATTAGATCCAGAGAGCATTAGTCTAGTCAATCAATATATTAATTCATTAGTGGATTTAAAACGTGACACCTTTTTCAGGAGGTAACAAAACATAAGAGGTCAGGGTTTGTTTGGAGAAAGTAGGCTACAAGGGATTTAACATCCTCTTCCTCCTTCTTCCCCCACTCAAACTTGCTATTACCACACTCTTTTAGTACCATGATATTCTCCCCTTTAATAGCACCAGAAACACAGAATCAAGACACCGTGGACTGACTCCTCTAAACCTGTGAGCCAAAGGGATTTATTTCTTTTCTCTTTAAGAATATATATTCTCCAATAGCTACTTGAGTATTTTTATTTGTATACATCTCAATGCTGTGCCGTTCCCTACTGCATTGGTTTTCCAACCCTCTCCCCACTGCTTCTGCATGGCCATGTGGGCAGCTCACCTCTCAGAAATAGCTGATAGAAGAAATATGCCTTTAAAAATCCTCTTTCATTTTAATTCCTTCCTTCCACAGCTACTACAGCTTGTACAAAAGCACTTAATTAAGGGGATTATAATCTCTTAATTAGTGCCCAGACCCGCTCCTTTTTCAGTCTACAGAACTCTAATCCCAATGGATATCTTGTCATTTCAAGCTAATATAAAATTTTCATTTTGTTTTGAATCTTATTTTATTTATTTAAAACCTATCGACCATTTCATTCAGCACTTAGTAGGTATCAGAAAAGTACCCAGACACCGGCTTCTCAATGAGTATATATGGCGGCAATCCGTGAATGAGTATTTAGCAAACGGAAGGCATCTTTTCCTCTCCAGTCTCCACATTCACCCCCCTGCACACTTCCAGGACTAGCATTTTCACTGGTGGCTGAAGGGGGTGGGCAAAGTTCTGATAACAAAATGATTCCACAGGAAACATGTGAGCTTACCTCAAAGAACATCTACGCAGTTCTCATCTGCACCTCACTCCAAAGGAAGAAGGGGGCAACTCTTGGTCTCACAGTCAAGCAACGTTTTGTTATATCACATTCGTTGTTTTTTGGTTCTTATTTTTTACTGTCTGGCTAGAAAATGCTATAATCAGTGTTAGAGAATACTCTCCCAGAATTGAGAAGCTAGTGGCAGGTTATTTGTTTGTTTGTTTGATTGGTTGGTTTTTTATGACTTGGACATTTACAGATGTGGATCTAGATATGAAGAAGCAAAAAGGCCATGTATAGAGACATTTCCAAGTTTGAGATGCCTGTATATCTCATTCTTAGTTCTATAATTAGCAGCTTTGAGAGTATTCCATTAGAAGTTTATTTATAAGCATACAAAAAAAGAAGGTGAAATACTTGTCAGTAAAATTATTCTCCAAATGGGACAAACCAAGAAAAGCTGAAAGGCAGGAAATAATTGCCGTCAAATAAATTAAAAGCTATTTCTGGAAAATTCTAAAAACATCAAACACTCTAAGACTCATATTGAAAATAAATTTCTGAGTTACAAGATTTTGGGAAGAAAACCACAAGCTTTCTTTTTATTCCTTTGCATGTTATACCAACTAGTAGAGATATTAATGCCAAGGACTCTTAGAAACCTGCCAATAGTAGTGAGAGCAGAAGGACAGTTCTTCAGGGTTACAGAACCCGCTTGCTAGATGCACAGACTCCTAACTGCTGTCTCTTCTGCCTTTCGGAGCACTCAACCCAGAACAAAAGCTTTCTGTTCCCTACTACTTTAAAGTACTACTACTTTAAATCAAGGATTTAAAGATGAGCATTTCATCGGCTAGGGTGAAAGTGGCTCCAAGGAAACTCCTATATACAGGTTCTTATTTTTAAATAAATTAACCACTAATTTTAAACTTTGATGGGTGCTTGTAGTTAGTGTGCAGCTGATTAAAACTTTAGAACATGGCTTTATATTTTGACATATCCCTGAAATATGGCTATCACATTCTCGCCCATAGGGAAAAAAAATATTTCCAAAGCACTAAAATTTAAATCATTGTGTTCAGAAGCACCCAAGATAATGTTTTTACTTGGAAGGCTACCATGTGATTCACACAATAGTCACTGATACATTTGCACAGCAAGAGTCTAAAATAGTGAAGAAACGCAGAACCCATTTATGGAAGTGCAGAATCTAAAGCCTGTGTGTGTCCCCTGAAAGAAAAATATAAAGAGTCATGAAGATGGTGCCTAATAAAGTCAGGATACAACTGAGGAGGCTGTACAGCTTAGCAACATAAAGGAAATGAAAAAACTACCTATTTCATTATTTGAATTATGATTTTCTTGGATGCCTCCAAAGAAAGCACAGGTTAACGAACTTAGTGACTCATTCAGAAATTATTAGATATTTTCTCTGTAGGTGGTGTTAATTCTGTAAGAGTTATAAAGGCTACATGTTAGGTATGAAGAATTCTTGGCACTCTCAAGGACTAACTCGGAAGATGACTTAGGTACACAAATAGCACGAGGAAGACGACAGGTAACATCTCACTGGAGGCACTGGATAAGCAAAATCTTAGTCTTAAAGACATGAATTTAAGAGACAGAGGTGTGATGCTATTACTACTGAAAGTCTTCACTGTGAAGATGGCACTAACTAAATCAGAACCCACCTTAAAAGAAAGATTGGGTTCAAAAATCTCTAAACCAGATAGCATATGCAATTCAAGGACAAAGGGCAGATACAATGTTTGTTTGTTATGCAAGCAGTCCCATTAACTTAGATAAAGAAAAAGGGGTGAAAACTCATGAGGTTGTACTTAAGTTTTGACCAGTGGCCTTAGATCTTATCTTCCATCCAGTTTTGAGGAACCAAAGACTATGAGAAAAATCTTAAAGGGACCATTTTGCAAAAGTTGCAGGAGTAAAGTCCAGATTCAATGCTTTAATGGCATCATGTTCTAGGAATAGCTTCAGCCATTCCAGTGGTGAGCTGGTTTCTACACCTATAAAATGGAAGAATTTTTACTACTAGCTTATTGCTCATTAAGGTTATAATAGCTAAATGAATTTTTTTAAAAAAAATCTTATACATATCCGCACAAATATTAGTTATCATAATCATTATGGGATGAATTCACCTGCCTGGTAGATAGCATCCAATATCAGAGTAGAACACAGACTCACAGATTTTTTTCAATAGACTTTATATACTGGAAAAAATAGAGATCCTCCTAAAATAGAAACCAAGATATGATACACCTGTGAAGTGTGCCTGGCTCTAAAACACCCATATCCACTGTGTCACTCTTCTAGTAATGGAAAAGGAGTTCAGGTATTGAGAGGGGCAACTAGGCTTCCTGGAGGATAGAACAACACAACACGTTCAGGCAGACAAAGTGTTAAAAAAGCTTTCAGAAACTCAAACCAAGAAACATTATTCTGGAACTGGAGAGATGGTTCATCAGAGAGAAGTACTTGTTCCTTTTTCAGGGGACATTTCAGCTTTCAGACCTATCTCAGGCAGTTCATAATATCCTGGAGCTCCAGTTCCAGGGGAGTAGACAACATCTTCTGGTCTCTGAAGGCATATACACACCTGTTTGCACACACAGAGTCAGACACAAGAACCTACACAATAAAAAAGAAACAGTTCTTAAATATTACTAAAGAAACATTTGTACAGCATAAAAACATTGTTTAATGCTTTATATCTTCATTTAACATGATTTGAGGGTCTTACATGCAGCTCCCAACATCTTTATAAGAAGTCAATGACAACCTAAATTTGTAATAGATGCACTGGATATTGATAACTGAGACAACATCAAACTAATCACAAAATATTCCACAGGTTAGGATTGACAGTATTTTCAGTCTTGATGTGAATGTCTCACTTGCCTTGGTTTGCTTCTGCCCATCTCTCCCTAATGAAGACAGTTACATGTAGACTTCTCAACCATCTTCACAACCAATGAGAGGCTAGAATCACAGTTAAGTCTGGTTTCAGGGGACATTGCAATAAATATGTCACAGAGAGTCTCCGTGCTTCATTTAATGTTCTTCTTTGAACATATGTTTTGTGCATCTTTCCCATGAGATAATATACCCATGAGAACATATTCATGAATCTAGGAGATAAAGGAAAAGAAAAGCTTTACCTTACAAGAGCACATTTTGACAAAATACCTAGAGGCAGACACACAAGCATAAAAAAATATTCAAACAAAAACAATTTTTAAAATCTTATTAAAGAAACATTTTCTGCACAGTTGCTAAGAATTTCCTTGTAGGGGTTTAAGCAGCATATACAGGAAGATGGCTGACCCGGCAAATAATGCTCCCTCATTCCCGTGGGACCTTGTTCTCCACCTACTCTGCTAGAGTTGGATAATTTGCTGCAGCATAGTCAAGGTTTTATCATCTTCTGGATATGTTGCAGTTTCAGAACTCTGCTAGAGTAGGTGTGAACTCATCCTGCAGGGTGCATGAGCACAGTTAACTTTCTCTGTCAGTCTGTAATAACAAGGAATCCTACAGAGATCCATCCTGACCTGCTTTCCAAAGTAACTCTTGGAATTAAAAGCCAAAGAAATATTAGGTAACACATAGAAATTAAAACTATAAAAAAGAGCTAAATTATGATCCCCAAATATCCAGTTGGTATTACCTAGTTTCTGTCATGGGAATGACTACATTTGAATTTCTGTTTTATTTTCAGTACCTCTGGTACCTCCTGGGTTGGGTGAAATGAACACAGGGACACAAACATATACACATGCATAATAACAACAAACACATTTGTTACACTCATGGTCCAAGGCTATTGATGTTCTGTTTGGAAGAAAGTCAGACAATACATAAAAGCTTTAGGGAAAAGTTTCTTTGCATAACAAAGGAGCTAATGCATCAAGTTATGGTTTGTTAATGGCATTCAATTAACACATAACTGTTGTTAGTTGATTAAAAATTAACTGTGAATAACCATTTAGCATTTAGCACTTACAAATGTTCCTTGATTTATTAAAATGTAGAATCAGAGGAGTCTGGGGAGAAGTGAGAGATATTTGGCTAGATTTTTAATGGAAACTGAAGACACATTGTAAAATATTTCTTCCTGGTAAATAAATATACACTTGGAAATCCATCTTCATGATTTAACCACTCATGAAGAATTTTGCAGATCTCTTTGTTTTAAAGGCACTTGAGAAATAAGTATCTGCCAAGGAGAGAATTCCCATCAGTCTTCTTGCTCCTATTCTGCAGATGGCAACCACACTGTGACATCTACCATTCTTCGACTGCTCCATCCCACACACACCCCAAGGAGCCACAGCATCATAGAAACTAAGATGTAATAGACTAAATAGGTCATCTATTCCAATAGAAATTTTTGCCAGATTTATATAAGACTTCTTGAATTTACAATACAACCCACTTCCAAGGGGGTCCAAATGCTGCACAGAAAATTGGCTTTTTCCCCAGCTATCCTTTAGAGTAATACATTATGTTCCACTATTAATCACACTCTTCTCCTGCGAAGATAATACACCCGCAGAATGTACACACTGAATTGCTTTTTCAACGAAAGGATTAGACTTGCAGTGATCCATTTCCAGACACTCACCAGCATACCCAACTCGATGGCTACATTTGTAAACCACCAACAGATGTCTCAGGAATAATCCACAGTCTTTGGAAGATAACGTTCAACACTTTGACCTCTTTAAGATAATAGTTTGGCTGGAGTGATAGTTCAGTGAGTAAAGTGTTTCCCTTGCAAGAATGAGGACCTGAGATTGATCCCTAGAACTCACACACAAAAAAGCAGGCTGTGTGATACCCTCTTGTAATTTTAGCACTGTGAAGGTGGAGTTAGGGAGATCTCTAGGAGTCCCCCAGACAAAAGGCTAATTCCAGATCAATATAAGACTGCATCTTTAAAATCGAGGTGAATAGCACCCCAGGAATAAGAGCTGAGATTGTCCTCTGCCTTCATACATAACTACCTAGATGTTTGCATATTCACATGGACATAAACATGTATGCGCATGCAAAATAGAATAAAGCTGTATCTAAACCAACCACAATAGCCAACTACAGATGCATTCCCAGATTATTCTAAAATATTTCAACTTATTTTTGAATGCCAACAATGTGTCGGGAATAGTCAAGAAAGTAAGGCAATTTGAGGCAGAATCCGAAGCATGGAGGGTATGCATTCTTATGTAAAGGGGAAAACATTAAATTCATGAGAACATAGTCTGTTAGGCATTGTTACTGCCCCCTTTTGTCACCTGACTGCTATCATTTTCTTGTTCCTACAGGCAATATTCTCTCTCTAATATGTATGGAAATGGCTTCACAGTAACTCTTGTACTTAAGCATAGCAGTTGGTCCAGAAATGATCAAATGACTAGGTTAGATAAATTAGGGTGTTCTCAGGATTTTCATGCTGGACATTCTTAAAAGGACACATTCTGTCACCAGGAAGCACTAATCAGAAAGAATAAGACAACCTGCCCAACACTAGGAGAAAGTCTGTGAGAAAAAGGACGGAGCGAGAAAAACAGAGAGCATCATTAAACCATGAAATAGCTGCTCCCAAAGCTGTGTCCATATTTTTAATGTATCTATTACTTGAGCTCTGATCCCATCAACTGTAACTGTAAAAGACCTAACTAATATGTAGCAGCACCTACCCAGTGATGGACACAGACGTTAAGAGCTGGGATCACATGAGGTCAAAATTCACGAAAATATTTTCCAAGAAGGTTGGAACTTGAGCTATGATATTAAGAATTTTGGGGGGCAGAAAAAAAGAGAGAGAATTCTCAGTTAAGTGGCTTCAAAGAAAGGTTGAAAGCTTTAGCTAATTGTGCATGCTGCAAAATGTCAGCTCAGAATGAAGCTGAGTCTTTACATAGGATAGGAAGTAAGAAAGAAGGCACAAAGGCAAGACTATTCTTAGTGCATGTGGAACGTGATTGATAGTAGAAGGAGAAGTAATGGTTTTTAATGAGCTTGGGGAGAAGAGGTGTGGACAACTAGAGAGATGTTTGCACCAGGCTTGACAAAGTCACATGATGGAAGGAGAGAATCTGTTCTCACAGCTGTCCTTGGACACCTACACACATGGTGGCACACACGCAGAGATAAAAAACATAGCTACATATACACGATTATGACTAAACAGATGCATGCACAGAGACACATAGATACATACCTGCAATCATGTATACACAGACACATATGCACTCATACACACACATACTCAGTGAGTGAAGTGCTAACCACTCCCCATTGTCGTTACCTCTGAGCAACAATACAAATGAGTTCCACTCATAAAAATTTCACCATGGCCTCTCATTCCCCCAAAGAGCATCTTAGGTCTAAACAGGAAGAAAGCATTCCAGTAGCACAAGCACTGTGTGGGTACCTGACTCCTGGACAGACTCCAGCATCCACGGCACCTACTACACATTTTTCATGGTGACATAATCCTGTTAGAAAGACCAATAGAATCGACTTTACTTATAGATTGCAATTTTTCTCCTCTCTTACTCTCTTATCTCTGGAAAATAATTCAATTAGATGCTCTTTTTTCTTCTCCCTTACACCATTTTTTGTCTATATCTTCCCATTCATGCCCTAATTTTATCTTGACCTAATATGCTGTAAAAGAATAACACAGGGAAAAAAAAACAATAGTTTCTCAAACTGTATCTGAATAGTTTCGTTGTCCTCATATAAAGGATGGAAAACACATGTAAAATGTTGTGGGAATTACCTACTCATTCTTAGTCTTTGGAAGTCTTGGTAAGATACTTGTAGCAAATTATGAGGCCAGATATTCCAAGCCACGCTGACAGGAGGAGACTGACCTCCAAGGATACAGATTTGCATGCACATATGGCTGTAAGGATACAGGTGCGGATGTTGGTGAAGGCAGAATTAGATAGACTATCTTCAGTCTGAGCTCATCGAGCCCTTTGTTCTGCTTCATTTATTTTTTTTACCCATGGCATCTGCTCAAACCACACTCCTTTTTGTTTTGTAAGAACTGGAAAAATAATTTTTTCTTTCATTAGCCTGAAATTCTGCATGAACGTGGAACACTTTGTGTTGGACAACTGCAGGACAACCTCAGAAGATAAAGCCATTTGAACCATTTCTTAATGTAGCTAGAAACATGCAAAGGTTCTGTTGCATCTGCTAGGAGGAAAGACGATGTGAAACAGCTTTCTATGGGTGTCATTTTTATCTGCTCATTTGGACTTCATAGTAGACATGTATTACATGGGCCTGCAAAAGGAGCCGTAGTCCTGTAGCAGAGGCGGCACTTCAGCTGGGGGATGGAAGCCAGGTTTTTACCTTTTCTGAACACACAGGATTTATTAATTTGATTAATTTAAACTGGTTTGAGTATTCTGTGCATAATGGCATGTTTTATGTATCTAGAGCTAGATCGTGAGTTGATGAAAGAGGAATTGTGTCTTTCCTTTTTTATATAGCGGAACCCAAACCAATGAAAGAAATATTGTTGGTAGCCAACGGATTGATGTTAAGGTGAGTAAGCACTGCAACACATCCAAATTAAATCAAATACATTTCATCAACAGCACTGCAGCTTTTACAATAACATTTAAGGAGACGGTAGATCAAGAAGAACCTTCAGAGACTGCAAATGGGGAGAGTATGAAATTAAACCAGAGGTGGCACAGTGGCCACCTCTTGCCATGATCTATAGCTAGGGGATGGTTCCCACAGTCCTCATAACTGAACTACTTCTTGATCCATAAGAGTTGGCTTGGAAGTGATAACCCCCAAAACAAGCTAAATGTTATTCTTTGATTGTGATTACAGGTTCCCCATCAAGGACCACACGTTCACTCTTCATGGTTTTGAAAAGCGCTGGAGTTAAGATCACAAAGCAATGTTGGACTCTTGCTTCATGATCTTATCTACAATTTACATTCTCTGCTGCCCTCTTTTTTGTTCAGTGAAGGCTGAGTGAGCTCCTGCAGTGTAAAGCATGTCCACATGAGGAGCGTAACCAATATGTCATCTCCAGAAAAGCACAAAAAGCAGGCGGTTGCATAAATAAGTCTGGCCCCACACTGAGGCATACATCCCAGGTCACTCCCATTTGCTGTCACAGCCCAAGGTCGTGATCAACAGTGCTGTTTATAGGAAACTGATGAATTTGGTCATTTGTCCTCAGTCATATTCACAGTAAGCTTAAATATTTATGAGTGATAAAATCAGATGAACCTTAAAATCTACTGGGTTGAACCTGAGGTGTTCTTTCACATCCTGCCAGTAATGCTGCAGCAAGGCAGGAGGAGAAATCAGAAGGCAGTAGGGTACAACCTAAATGGGAAATCAAGAAACTTGACTGTCACCAAAAGGAAAGAAGCAAGGTGGCTTCTGACTAACAAGTGTTTGTTCTGAAGTTATGTATGTAAATGTGTGTGTGTGTGTGTGTGTGTGTACATATCACATGTCCATTTGTTTGCAAATGTTTATGCAGGTATACATTCTTGTGTGTATAAAGTGTCTTTCTTTGGGTATTCAGGTACCATCTATCTTTGTTTCTGTTGTTGTTTGCTTGGTTTTGAGACAAGGTATTTCACTGCTCTAATAAGCAGGTTAGCCCTACGGATCCTCTTATATCTGCTTTCCCACCACTGGCATTACAAACATTCCTCAACATGCCTGGCTTTTTAAAACATGGATTCTGGGGATCAGATTCATGTTTAGTGCTTGCAAAGTCCTAAATAAGTAGTTGTGGAAGGGTAGTCATCACTTACATGAACTTGAGGGTTGGTGGGGAGATTTTCCATGACAGTGAAAGAGTGTTGATCTGGAGCAATAGATGAGACCACTCAACATGTAGCAGAGGACAAACATTCATAGTACTGTCAGGGGCATGGTAACTTTGACAGAATCCATATTTCTATTAAGAACTCCATTTAACCTTTTTTTTTAAAAAAAAAGAATCCTAATTCATGCAACTATTCCCTAAATGATGCCTTCTTATTGCTTAGCCCATTTTGTTCTATGCATAAATCACATCACGTAGGGGTTTCTGGACACTGAATTGGATCATATGTGGGCAAGTGGATAAGAATAATCTGAAATACCACTCTCTGATTCAAAACCATCCATCCATTAAAAGGTCATTTTCCTTCGCCTGGCCTCAACCTAGCTCTTCATTTTCTCCTACCTCTTTGATAATTAACTTCCTGCCCTAAATAGGCCTGGAAGGTCACAGCCAACACTATTCCTGTCTCCTTGCATTCATTCTTGCCTGGCAGTCACACCTCCATCTCAGGTGACCTTTGTTTCTTTCTGCCTATTAAAATCTTTTAAGTTCTTCCAAGCTCCGCCTGGCTTTAACAATGGGAAGTGATATCTTTGTCCTTCTCCTGTCCCATTTGCATCCATTTGTAGTTTCATGGGTGAATTACTTTTAAAAAATACCATCAGTCATCTTAGACCCTAGTAGGAAAGCAATCCATATCTTCTACTTCCTTTTAACTACTATGGCGCCCAACTACTACCCTAGTAATCACCCATAAATAAGTGATGGGAGGATGTGTGAATTATTTACTTGTTTTTATTTTTGTGTCTTGTGTATTTGTGTGTAAGATTGTATGCTTGCATATGTGTACATGTGCATGAATGGTCTTCCTCCCTCACTCTTCACCTGATTTTTTTGAAACATGGTCTTTTACTGAACCTTGAGTTCACTGATTCAACTAGAGTAGCTGGGTAGCAGGCCCCAGGGATCCTCCTGTTTCTTCCTTCCCAGACCTGGAATTACAGATAAGGGCCACCATATCTGGGTTTTTATGTGGGTGATAGAGATCAGAACTCAAGTCCTTGTGTGCCTGCTTGGTGACCTCTTTATAGACTGAGCCATTTCCCTAACACCTAGAAACACCTGTGGTTTTTGCTTTTTTTTTTTTTTTTTTTTTTAGCTTTTTAAGAATGTAGGTGATCCTAACAATAGAATACAGCACACAGATAAGGTCTTCAGATGTCCATTGGAAGGGGACAGAAATTTAGTGTCCTATGGAAAGCCTGGCAGTGGGAAGGCAGGAGCAACTCTACCTGAAGGAGAGGGTGGGGAGGTACACACTCTCCGCCAAGTTGGGAGGGTGTCTCCAGTGTCACTCACCAGAGAGTACGCAGCTCTTCTGGCAAGCTCCCATTATCCCATCACTCTCTCAGATGGTGGGCAGTGGAATCGATATTCCCAAGGCTTTAAAAAGCTTCCAAATGTGCTGCCATTCACTCAACAACAGGGGAAGAAATAAGAGAGGGGGGAGAAAACTGATGCTGGCTTCTGATTTTGCTTATGTTGTTAAAAGCCGCTCCAATGCTGCGGTTCTGGAATCGGTCCCCTCTTTCTTTGAAAGCATGCTGTGTGATAGACTGTCATTTGTCCCCTGCTTCCAGAAGAGCCAGCTGGCAGCTAAGTGCTAAAGCCAGTGACTTGCATGTGTTTTTCTGACATTTAACAAATGGGAACAGCTTGCAAATCTGCATTAACTCACTCTGTCTCACAAATAATCAGGGCCTACGCAGTGTAGACGCTGGGAACATTAGCTCCGACACAAAAGAGTGAGAGGCTGGGGGAAGGCAGAAAACAAGTCAGCAAATAACGAATGTTTTAATGAAGGGATGAATGTAGCATTCTGGTTCAGAGGGAAGAGTTTTGAAGTCGTTTGAGTTTTTCAACAAGCTCCTGCTAATGGCACTAAATCCATCTGTCAAGGCTGAGCTCCGCAGCTTTCAGCCCTCATGCCTGTACCTCACGGAGGCACAACTGCTTGTTGCTTCCACCTTACAAGTACGAGTTCAAATTCTTTATGCTGCAAAGCCAAGGATCTTTCAAGGGGCAGTGTTTGACCCCCAGCGGACATTTATCAGACACCACGGTGGTCAGATTGATGTCCATACGATGATGCGAAATGAGAGTATGCTGTGGTACTTCCTCACACAAACAGCCCCGGACATCGGACAGAGGACAGGTCTAACTGGTGTCAGCATGAACCTGAAGTAATAATGCAACTACCTGCTTCTTCCAGCCCAGAAGACAGATACTATCAGCCACAACTGTTTCTTTCTTTCATGAGACAGTTATCTTATATCTCTGCCACTAGGCCTAAATTGCTAAAGAAAATGGGTTCCTAGAACTAAAAATTAACAATAATGTACAGAGAAAATAAGTACTGTAAAATATATTTGGCCTAGGGCTTAGAAATTCTGACTTCTAGAGAATAAAAATGATTTTTACTTTCCTTGAACTTTCAGATCAGCTTACTGGGGACTCAGACAATCCCCATTATTCCATAGGAGTTTGTGGGAAACTGAGGCAGACCCCCCAGACATTCTATAGAAAGCAACAAACAGGACATGTTTGCTTGCCATCAGGTTACTAGACTTCACAGAATACAAAAGGTACAAATGTTCCACTCACGGGTTTGAATGTCAGAAAGGCAGACAGATGGCCTCACTGCCATGTGGCCTCAGAGCCACGTTACCTGGGCCACAGTCAAAACTTTCGAAGCAATGTGTCTCTGCTCTACCCAAAATCAAAAGATCCAATACAGGTGACACTGCTTTTTAGGAGACCTTAAGCTGAAGGTGGTCATTGTTGTCTAAACCTTCCCACTCCAGCGTTCCTCCTCCCTTGTTTAATACAGTGTCAAAATGGCCATACAAATTCTCTGCTTAGAAGTATGTGTTCATGAAACACATACTCAGGAAACCCAGATCTCCTGTCTAGAGGTACCACCTCCCCATATCTGCATGGGGGAGGGGCACTGGAACGTGTGCCTGTGGAGTCCAGAAGGAGGTGCCAGACCGCTTAGAGCCGGAGTTACAGTGCAGGTGCTAGGGACCAAACTCGGGTCCTCAGCGAAAGCAGTGCATGTTTTTAACTGCTGAGCCATTTCTTCAGCCCCAGAGCTTCAGTATTGGCATGAGGAAGAGATGCATTTCCTTCACTGACGTCATGTGTTTGTGAATCTGAGTTTTGAACAATTGCTGTGATGAGAAAGCCAGCATAGACCCACACAATGATCACTATAGAAGAGAAATAGAAAGGAAACCATCCAGTATGACTCCAGAGTCTGATGAAGGATTGCAGCTGCTCAACAGTTCAATACAAACTTTTCTTTCATGTTTACGTGCTTTTCTCTTTTAAAGACATTCCTGTGTGCTGTGATTGTTAGATCCTAAGCTATTCGTGTCTAAGCAGCAGATAACTAACAGAGCTTTTAGGTTTATCTTTGGACCTAAGGCCATGAACGAACCATGAATAGTGAAGAGCATGTGCTTGCTTCTGAAGTCTGAAAATCCTGAGCATAATTTATAAGATCTGCCTGGTATTCTGCTGCAGCTCCTCATCTTCCCTTAATGTGATCTCCAGGCACGTTAGAGCCTTTTCCTTCCCCCAACACCCTATATGTTTGTTATTCAGGACTGGATCTTTGATAGTCTCTTCTCTGAGTCCACAAGTGTCTCCCCTTTTTCTTCTACTGCCCTAGGTTGTGCCCATAAACATAAACTTCCTTAGTTATCACCAGTTCAGCCAGGGGATATACCCATGGTCAGGCTGTAGGTAACCTACCCCACAGGAGTATCTTGGTGGGGCAGGTAGGGTATCTCAGTACTGAAGAGAGTTATAGTGTGTGTAAGGCCCTGGTACAACCCTAGCACCCAGATATGCCAGTTTTATGTTCTGGTATCATACTATATTTCCCTGCAAAAGAAGTTTGCACAAGAAACAGTGTAATAAAGTAGTTAGTCTTACAAATCCTAGAGTAAGCCTGCCAAGTTCAAACATTCAATTTTACTGCTGGCCAAGTTCCTGAACCACTGCGTGTGTGCTCAGAGAGAAAGTGGAGTTACTGTGTCATTTTCTCAGAATGCTTATGTGATTAGGTCTATACACACATGCATCATTTGGAAAAGCACGTGCAGTAAACGCTTTCTCTTCCTGTCCACCCGAGAGAACTCCAAGTAGGAAGAAACCACACGTTCTTTGCTAATGGCTGCACCACTGTTGCACAATATCTGGCACCTGACGCCTACAGTAAATATTTGTGAAGGTAAGAAAGGAGCGTGAGGGCTGGAAAGATGGCTCCGTCGGTAAGAACACTGGCTGCTCTTCGGGAAGACCTCATTTTGATTCCTAGCACTCACGTGGTGGTCCACAACCCCATTTACAGTGGATCTGATTCCCTCTCTGGCTTCTGTGGGTGCTGTGCCCAGGAGCATGAACTCACCTCCTTGCACGGAGTCATCGCCTCCACTGAGCTGATATTGCTAAGTCACAATGAACTCGGCATTAAGACAGCACAACTCTGGAAAGTGGGAAACAGGAGAACCCAGCTGTTACTCTTGCTTATCTCCTTTTCCCTTATCTTAGTAGACCTTTTCTCAAGTGGCTCAAGAGGCATCAGAGTAACAGCACAATTTTGCTTTTCATTCTTATCCATTGCTTTCTTCCACTTGTAACACTATAGTGCAAAGAAAGAAAACAAGTCTAGATCTCAAAGTGGGACACCAGGATTGAAGAGCTCTATCCGGGGGCTCTCCCAGAGTATCACAGATTGCGTTTCTAATACAGTATGTGCCAAAAGACATGAAGTCACAGCTTATGGGAGAAACACCAGATGATAACATTAGAAGGGACCCTGAGGGGACATCTTCAATTTATAGACAAGATCTACTAAAGGATGTGAAAATGCAGCCACCCTGTGGGAAGCCTAATTTTAAAACAATAACATTAAAAATTAATAAGACATTAACTTTTGAGCTTTGCTAATTGTACTCTGGTTATGTAAAATTTAACATTTGTAAAAGCTGTGAGAAGGGTATATGGCAATACTTTATACTCGATTCATTTGTAATTCTATACAAGTTTTATTTTTTTCATAAAACTTCAAAAGAGTTGTAAAATATTTAACTCTAATGGTCACACAATAAGAGCTGACCCATAGACAAACCACCCTCTGTGGTGACAGTGACAACAAGCCACTGGCAACATGTGACATCCTAGAACCTGCAAGAAAAGTGGAGCGCATATGTCTGGTAGGCAGTCGTGAGGATGCTAGCCCTCAAGGGCCATTCCACAGTAATTCTGCTCTCTTATTCCTCTTCTCTAAGGTATCATGGAAAGAAGAGAGAGTAGGTGAGCACCCCTCAATAAGTCAAAGCTTTCTCACCTTACCAAAAGCACTGAGAGGGACTTTGGTTTCTGTCCCATTGTAATGCCTTTACCCAAGGTTTTCAACTGTTTGTTATCACTAATGCATCAACTTAAGTGATCAGCGTGGTTGGTCCTTCTTTTTGCAAGTACCTCACAAAACTACCTTTAACATCATCCACATTGGGAAAGAATAATTAAGTAAAATAATATCAACCTGAAGTTCTCCATCAACAAAAAACCACACAAACAAGGGCATCACTTTCCTTGAAAGACCAGATGACTAGGACCTTAAATAAAGAAAGAAAAATATTTAAATGTCAGCATTGCTTCTCACAAATGTGGTCATTCAAATTGTTATATAACATGTTTTCTGTGAAGAGTTAAGAATTGTGGACCTCAGATACTATAGAGTAAAATTATGTCCGGTTTCTGGGTAAACAAGTGAGTATTGCCTCAGATAAGCTTGATATATAAAATAAAGGGATGAAACTTAAAGAATTTCCCCCCCCCATGCCTTTCCTCATGTACCTAAGTTGAATACTGTCTTTGTCTGTTCTGGCATCAACAGACAGAACAATAGGGTCAAGGGTAAGGGTGTAGTTAGTTGTCTGGACCCATATTTGAAATAAGCGAATAGAATTAGGACAATATGTTGATTATGTCCAGGGTCTTGTTTCTGAGGCACCAGCAATGCACAGTTTGAGATTCTCCTCATTAGCACTCACCACAAGCAGATAATTCTTTTTGGCCATGTTTCTTGCTTATATTACTTTCTTGAATCGTAGCATCACCTTTCTTGGACCTGAGCATCACTTCCTCCCTCTCAGCCTGGCCCCTCCTCCAAGACTGGCAATTGTGTCTAGTATCTCCCATCACCACATGGTCCATCTTCTCTGAAGCAAACACTGAAATCTTTTCCTGATGGAAAGTCTCAGGTCTCTAACATGGCTCTGGTACTCAGCAATAATGAGAAGTTATTGAACAATACCAGTCACCAAGAATTTGTGAAATTCATACAAACAGAAGTTGATATGCACAATATAAGAGACAAAAAAAAGCCAGCCCATGAGGTGGCAACAGTGGAAAAAAATTCACAAGGTTCTTTCTAGATGGTGTTAATAATTACACTGTATCAACATCAACTTGGGTTGAACCTGAACTGCCCTCGACTTTTTCGCTTTGCATTTTCTTCTATGCATTTTTTCCAAAGAGATAAAGGGCACTGAAGATCTCATACTCAACTTCTCGTGCTCACCTGGCCATTCTCACTCTATACTTTACTTCCAGGAGATCTCAGGATCCTTCAAATTTGAATTCAGATGACTGTAAAATCTCCTGTGACAGCAGAAAAAAATAATGACATCGTGAAATTTGCAGGCAAATGGATGGATCTAGAAAACATCATCTTGAGTGAGGTAACCCAGACCCAGAAAGACAAATACCGTTATTTACACACTAAGTGGTTTTTAGACATAAAGCAAAGAAAACCAGCCTACAATTCACAATCCCAGAGAACCTAGACAACAATGAGGACCATAATAGAGACATACATGGATCTAATCTACATAAGAAATAGGAAAAAAAAAGATCTACTGAGTAAATTGGAAGCATGGGGACCATGGGAGAGGGTTGAAGGGAAGGGGAGAGGAAAGGAGGGGAGCAGAGAAAAATGTATAATCCAATAAAATCAAAAAAAAATCCCCTGTAATGTTTAATGTCATATACCAGCTTGGCTGAGTCATAGAAAGGAAAAATAGTCAAATATAATTTGGGGTGTTTATGTGAAGGTGCTTTGGGTACAAGTCTCAATTAAATAAATAGATAAACTTAGAAATGTGTACATGTGTATATATATATTAGATATGTTATATATGATTATATGCATGCATATATATTATAAATATATGATTATGTACATTATGTTTTATATGCAGATAATCTTTTATTTAGATAGTATTTGTGCATACATATTTTATAGGTAAATATATGAATATTTGTGTATATATATATATACAAACATTTGTTTCTATTTTTAGATAAAATCTGATTTTAACTCCCTATAGCCATTTGGAAATTAAAAATAACTTTTTTCCTCAAGAAGGAAATATGAAAACAATTAAACCTAACGTATGTCATCCTGAGACCAAGGGCCAACAATATGTACCCTTCCAATGAACATTCCTGACAGACTAGCCAGAGAAAGTAGCAATGGTTCCAAGGAACCATTGATGATTTGGTCATAAATACACAAAAACAAAACATAAGATCAAGACATTTCACAAAGCACTTGAAATAAGGACTATTGACTAGAGAACTGGCTGAGAAAGGGGATCATCTGTGCTACATGAGGAACAGAAGTGGAGGTAGCAAAAGGTAAGCTGATGCTTGTACGACTGCTAAAATCAATGTGCCCAAAGTGGCAGAGACAGAAATGGACTTGGGTCCCCATTAGTTGGATCAGCAGTGTCAAGCATACAATGAAGACAATAATAGCATCTACTTCAGAAAGGTTGTCATACGGATTAAATTGAAAACATGGATGAAAAGCGCTTAGACAGAGTCAACTCTACATGCTAAGTGCTCAGTACTGTCGGCTGCTCTCATTATTAACTGTCTCTTCTGTGTAATGAAATGTAAAACCAGACAAATGCAAAATGCAAGAAAGTGGAACAGAATAAGACATAGACAGGTTAATGCAATGCAAATGACCCCCAGCTTGCAATGGTTCTGCTTGCTGGGTTTTGACTTCACGACTTCACAAAATGATATCAATAGAAAGTGTTCCAAATTCTGAATTTTGGTCTTTTCTTTGGCTAGGTATATGCAGTCAGTTGCTCTCTTGCAATCCTGAGCATCATCAGTGAACCACAGCCTTCCATCAGTATCATAGTCACAGACACAAACCTCCCCGCCACACACACACTTCACCATGTTCTGTGTATGGCCTGATGTCTGTGGCTGAGGTACATTGTGATTTTTCTGCTTATACCATTTTTCACTTAATGCTGAGCTTATCAGGATGTAACTCCACTACAGTGTGTGGGGCGTCTGTTTTCATTCTGAGGAATATTAATTCATTAACAATCTCAGGCTCCATGAAGAATGCAGAGAAGTTGTCTGACTTCTCCCCTGAATCAGGCTGTCTGATTTAGTTCCATTAACAAACAAATGCAACTATACATAGGAACACTTAGGTGTCAGAAGAGAATATCTAAAATGATGTAGAATTTTGTGGAAGAGAAGGAAAAAAAAGCAGCCTAAGAGAAACCAAAGCAAGTGGAATGTGCTGGCCAGCACAGATGTGGAAGACAGTGGTTTAGCAGAAAGAGTATGACACCTACCAGCAGTGAAAAGTATCCCAGAAAAGGTCAAGCAACCTTCCATAAACCTTGCAGCTAAGATGAAACTTGTTCCTAATTCAGATTCCTACTAGCAACACTGGGATTTTAAAAGAAAGAAACCCTTGGAACAGTATCATAAAGAATCATTAGAATTGCTACTGTGTTTCTAGCACTAAACACAATCTCTAACATCCAACCAGCATATGCTTTAAAATGTACCCAAGAAAGGGTAATAAAATGTCCAAAACCAAAGGATATCTGTTAATAGATGGGAATTTGTTAACACATTCAATGAAATTTAATGAAAATATATAGAATAGTTACTGACCAGCATCCAGAAATAACTAATACCCAGGGATCAATTGCCAGAACTTTGGAAGCTCCCTCAAGAGAGCTCTGTGTACTGTGTTCCTGTCCCCCCTGATTACAACTACAATAGCAGCTCCCTCCTCGGAGGTTCGCATCCACCTCCTACACCTTCTATTCCTAGCCAAGTGTTTCCATCAGGTCTTAGTAATAGAGGCAATTTCAAAACTCTATTTGGAAAACCATGTACAGGGCCTGTCACTAGTTTCCATCTGTACTGAGCCTGAGCTAAACCTTTAATGAAGTCTCTGGCTGGCACTTGAGTCCAATTTGAGTCTTGAACGATAAGGTAAATTACGAGGATCTGAGACATAGTAGATGGCAGGACTGAACACAAACTTTTCCTTGGACTTCCTTCCTTGAACATTCCTTGCCTGGACATTTCTGTCCAGGAAAGCAATTCCACCAACCAACAGTGGCTTGTACCAGGCCATATATAGAATCCATACATCATCACATGACTTTCTCTGGCTGTAAATATCCACTCCTAGTACCAGACAAGAGCATGTGTTTGCTCTGGGATTGCTTTCTGCTGTTTATTTAACATACTATTGAGCTGAAGAAATTAGCTTCCCATGTCTATTTGCCACTTCTCTAAGCATTTTATTTAGTACTTGCCTGGCCCGCAAATGTATGTAACATGTATCACTGCTCTTCCAAACTGCTCACATGTGTTTTCAGCTAACAAATGTGCTGAGCAGCTGATAGGGGCCAGACACTGTGTTGGAAGGCAGTAAGATTGCCAGTGCTCCCTAAAAACAAATAATATAAAATCGTGAGTCAGGAACCAAGTTTAAGGGGCAAACTGCTATGTCTTCCCAAAGGATAAAATTCTCAATTTAGATCTATCTGTTAAAATTCTGTCTAATTTTTGTATAGAAAATTTTAGGAATCAAGACCAAATGACTCATGTTCCTTCCAACCTTAAAATTAAAAATTTAAAGTTCTAGTCAAGAGTTCCTAACCTGGTATACCTGGTATATATTCTACCAGCACAAATATGTCTCCTCTGGCTGGGAAGTGGTGGAGCACACCTTTAATCCCAGCACTCAGGAGGCAGAGGCGAGCGGATCTCTGAGTTCAAGGCCAGACTGGTCTATAAGAGCTAGTTCCAGGTCAGGCTCCAAAGCTACAGAGAAACCCTGTTTTGAAAAAAAAAAAGTCTTCTCTATTAACTCTCGAACATAAGCTTGCAGGTTTAGGTACACCCTAATTTCCAGGTCAGTTCAAGCCCTATGTCCAGAAGTCATCCCCACATTCTCCTACCCAAATGCATTGTTCTCTTCAGTCTCTTGGCCTGAAATGCTTTCCCTGGTGTCTCCACATGTCCAAAGGCTACTCTTTTTTTTGTATGCTTCAAGAAGATTGATTTTTAATGCATAATCTTGTCCCACTTTCTTCAGTTGGCTTGAACTATTTTTCAGCTTTAAGTTCCATGGCATAGACAGATCTCTATCTCCCCAGTATGCCCACTTGTTGTTGTACAGTGCCCTGTACACATCACCTACATCAGCATTCCTACTCTATGCCCTCCATTGTTCTTGGTGAGGGATTGTGTAAGAGCACACATATGATTAGCACATATAAATTAAAGTCTCTCTGGACTGAAATCCATTCAAGTGTGTGTTCTACACAAATACTTTTGGTTCCTCATTTTTATATCAGATTTCTAAACCACCTCCTCTGTAGTTCCCATATATTTCATGATTTAAAATTTATGTATGTATGTATGTGTGACAGCACACACATGTGGAGGTCAGAGGTCAGTTTGCACCGTGTGGGCCCCAGGAATGGCACTCGGGTCATCAGACTTGGCTGCCAGTGCCTCTACTGACTATATCATCTCGGCAGCCCCTCTGCAGTCATAGTCTCAAAGTTCTATGGTCACTAGCACATGGCTCACAGCCTACCCCTTCCCGTTCATATTTCAAAGTGCTAAAAGAGGACTCTTAAGGAAACTTTCCTCACCAAGCTCCCTGAAAAGTGAACATTACAAGAAACACAGAAAGAGGGGTCCCAGATTAGTGTGGTGACATAAAACCAGCTCTGGACTTCCTTCTGACAACCGGTGGAGGAAGGGTGCTGCTTCTGCCTTCTCTAGATAAGGGGGAAAGGCACTGGGCCTTGTGCTGTTGATCAGACAGCAGAGGGCATCTTCTCAAGCCCTGGGGTCACTCCATCTCCAAAAGGGCTGTTTTGCATGCCCATCTTTTCAGCTGAGAGTGCTGTGTCAAGTGATCTCCATAGAAACAGAATTTGGGATCAAGCTATGTACCTTATCTGAAGGAAGCAGAAAGAGGTACACCCATCAATCTGTGACAGGCTGCCATCGTATCCAAAGGGCAGCCCCTACTCTGATTGCCAGTTCTTTAGTCACGTAATGCTAAGTTTTCTCCAGATACAGCCTCTGATCTCAGTTTTCTCTTAACATTTTTGATATTATCACAATCTTCAACAGACAACTGGGAAATTTGTATATAATATAATAAAATAATATAAAGATTATATTTTGACTAATACAAATAACTTCCTACTTTGTAATTTTTACTTATAGTCATTCAATCTCATACATTGTTTCCCGTGTTGTCTTCTTAGGTAGTAAAGGTACTGTGCAAGATGGAAGGATGCACCAAGTATGGCTGGTAAATCACACTATTACATCCACTCTATGACTTACTGCTGCCTTCCTTAAAGAATTAAAGTATGGAGAGCCCAATGCTTCCAAACTTCAAATACATGAAAAATACCATCATAAAATTTCTAATCAAAACACTTGCATTAACAAGACATAGTCACACCGATCTCTCCCACCCTCGTTCCTTTCTCTTACTGCACTGATTGTCTCACAGCTGGTATAGCATAACTTCAGAAGCAAGATTCCCGAGGAGACAGAAATACACACGAGTGACAGATAGTGCAGTGTTTGAAGCTGTCCTCAGGCACCAGACTGAATCATCTTTCTGGCTCAGACAAGGTCAAGGCACCCTTGAGAAACCATGACACATTGCTTGCTTGAGAAATCCAATCCAAGCAATAGGCTCATTCCACCATTTCTGAAAGATCCTGATGTTTTTAAAACAAAATTATTCCTGAAAGTTCTGAAAAAAAATGACCTAAGTTCATACTGTCCAAGCAGAACTCCCCCTGCAGTCTCCTAGATTTGTACCCTACTTTGAGCTGCAGCCCTCAAGCAATGGTCAACCCCTGTTTCCTGTATCATAGTTTGTACCTTTATTCAAATAGCCTTGTATTTCCTTGATGTACAACTTTTGCATTCCAATGACTTTAGAATGCATTTGCCTTCTTCAAATGTTCTAAAGAAACAAACAACATTTTTTTAAAGACAAAAAATGACAAAAAGAAGAAAAGGGTGTCTTTTCTATATAAGGGTCTTAGTGTACCTGCTTCCTAAATCCTTCATATTTGGGAGAAGAACCAGAAGGTGTTGGGAGGGTAATCTTGACTGTCAACTTGGCAGGTTCCGGAACTACCTAGGAGACAAACTCTAGGCATGCCTGTGAAGGAAGTTTTAAATTAGGTTAAGTGAGGTGGGGAAACTGACCATAAGAGAGGGTGTTACTTTATTCCTACTCATGTGTGGAGGCCACACTAGATAAGAAAGAATGAAAGGAAAGGAGGAAAAGAAGGAAGGAAGGAAGGAAGGAAGGAAGGAAGGAAGGAAGGAAGGAAGGAAGGAAGGAAGGAAGGAAGGAATCAAAGCAGCGGCATTCATCAGCCCCTGCTTCCTAATCATGATGGACTGTGGTCAGCTGCCCACACTCCCACTGCCATGCCTTCCCCGCCGTTATGAACCACGCCTTCAAATGCTGGGTCAGAATCACCTCTTTCTTGTGTTGCTTTGCCTTTGTATTTTGTGACAACAATGAGAAAATATTTGAAGAAATTTGGGAGGGGTGTGTTAGCTATGCAAGTCCAAATGGTGAAGTGTAGAAATCAACTCCATGTGGTTGTGTGTAAACTTATTCGTTACATCACTTCACAGTCTCGTGTATGAGGTACTGCTTTGCCTGGCCCTCGGAGAGGATGTCCATTTTTCTTAGTTTTTAGACATGGAAAGTGAGCATAGGAAAAAATTAGGTGACATCCTCATACTTATCCAAAAAAAATGTTGGTAAAGCCAAAGTTAGGGGACCTTGTAATTATTTATTTCATTAAAAATTTTGTGACTTTGTAGAATGCCAAATTTAGAGAGTGTAAAAACTAAAATCTGGGGGTTATAATCACTAAGTGAGTGGAGTTATCAGAGAGGTTTACTAAGTAGATAAATTCCAGTTAACAGAATGCCAGAAATAGAATCCCAGCTTTTTTCCTCAAGTGTGTCCCAAGGCAAAATTAATAAATAAAAATAAATAAATAAAATAAAAAGATTTCATAAAAAATATATCTAAGTCTTAGTCGGGATATTTAGGGAATGTTCTCTGACTCAATCTATCCTTTTGTGACTTCCTGAAGGAAATTCTAGGTAGACAGAATACCTAACTTTTTGGGGTCAATAACCCTGACTTCTTCAGATCATCTAAAATCCTCCCAAAAATGAATACAATGCTCTACATTCAATAAAATTATTTTAATCCCTTATTTAGTGTTGGAAAAAAACATGAGGTATTTCAAGAGCTTTGCCAACAGCAATTGATCGTGGGAAACAGCAATGAAACTTCATCAAGAAAATTCAATGGCAAGCAGAAATCAAGAAAATAGACTCTGAGGAAAAATGAGAAACTGAGGCAATTTCCTAGTATAAAAATCACCCTTAAAGAACTCTCATTCCATAATTTTTTTTATCAATCACTGATTTTTATCTTAAGCATTGCATTTGATCATATCTATACTTCTGCAAGTTAGGAGGTACTTTTCTATGTAGTAACTGAGCTTCATAAAGGGATTAACTTGTATGACTTAGAGGAACACAGTTAATAAGTTAATATTAAAAAGTTGAATCCAACCTTGAAACAAAAGAAAAGAGACAAGCAGTGTTCGGGGGAAATTATCATGTTTCAAATTTTGATATTTCAGAGCAATCATATTGACAATGGTTTTCTTTCAGTATTTTCTTTCAAGATAAGAATACATTTAGACTCTCTGGGACTTTTTTTAAAAAATAGTACTATAGTTGCTATAACACAGTGTTTGATGAACTTACAACATAAGCTCTGAAAATCTGAGCCCCTAGTGTGTATGTACGTGTGTGTGTGTGTGTGTGTGTGTGTGTGTGTGTGTGTGTGTGTACAGTGATGCAGATCCCCTAGCAGAAGCAAAATGCTTAACAACAAGGCCTGGCTCTCCCAGGAACCTTTCCTGATCATCATTCCCCACAATGCTTCCTGTCTCTAGGGATCACACTTCTCAGAGCAGCACCCCTGAGCACCATAGCCTCAGCCCAGCACTGCCCTGCGGAGGCTCCTGTTAGCTTGGTCTGATCCCTGGCTGTCCTGAAAAGGCCCTCAACATCAGCTCCGATTACTTCTCCTTGTGCAAAAGCAGGTGCTTGACAAATATTTACTGATGAATGAGTTTGAGCTGGGGGATTGTAATTCAATTTAATAACTGTTTGAGAATAAATATGGAAAAAATCCATAGAAATGCCAAGAAAGAAAAATGATTTCTGACCAGAGGAGTCAGACTAGACATTATGAGCGACACCTGAAGAAGGATGTGTGGATGCTTCAGAATAAAGATGGTTGTAGTTAGGTAAGCAGAAACCTGATGGAACGTTGAGAAGCTGCTGCCCACAGCCCCTTGTACTTTAATTTAGATTTTAAATTTTTCAATGCATAGGAAGCCCAGGTGCATTATTATAAAACTAATAAAATAACAAGTTTACATATCTCTTAGTGATATAATCTACCTCTACCCAGAACCCAGTTATGTTTTAATGGCACTTGATAGTGGTTATCTACTCCCAACCAGGATCAACCCAAGCCAATCTGAGATTTGGGACTGTCTTAGACTCCGAGGACTATTAAAATAATTCTGAATATTGCTAATTAGACAACACCATTTCCATAGACTTGGTCAAGAGCTCTTGGGCCAGAAAAGCACAAGGTACTTCTTCAAGTATAGATGTATTTTCTTTACCTTCCTAATCCCACTTATTTTTTCATATCATGGTGAGCTCTGTCAAACTGTCCATTCTGAGGAAAATTGAAAAATGAAAATCATCTTATAGAAAGAACAGGGACAGAGGTGGTGCCAATTGTATTGTTTGATAACTCTAAGACTCACAGTGTTCAGATTTTGCTAGATTTGACTCCCTTCCATGACCTGTATGAAATCTATCAATTTATGCTTGTGTGTCAAAATTGCAAACAAAACTCTATCAGTGGGAGGTCTCAGCCCAGATGTTACTGTATTTTAGCACAAATAAAATGATCAGTGGTTATATGAGCATCTCAAAAAGACTCAAGCCCTTAAATATTCAAAAGAAATATTACATATTTACTTTTTGCTGGTTTTCTGAGTTCCTTCAGATGTTGCCATGTTTACTTTTGTATTTTGATGGGTACCAAGAAGAGATATACTGAATAAATAAATGAATGAATTGTACCAGTAGGATTTCTCTTACAGTGGGCATGGCATCCTACATCTCTGTCACTGTAAGTGAAGTACCCAAAATCAAACATAAAATCCCAGGTACTGTCCAACAAGAACCAAGGGCCAGAATGATGATTGCTCTCACACTAGAGTCTAAACTTAATGGATTCAACCAAGACTGACTTCGTTTTCAACAATTCTGTTACTGTGGATTCACATCAAGTTTATAGCCAGCTAAGACACCCCGGAGATTTTTTTTTCTCAGATCTAATGTTAAGCTACATCTCCCCCAATTGAATTTTCTGTCTGAAGTGCAAGACCTCACATTATTCCCTGTAAGTTTTGTCTTATTGGATTTAGGCCATTACCCCAGCATCTAAAGACCTCTTTGGGCCTTGAGTGTGACCTCCAGCATTAGATATTCAGCCATGCTTTGTGCCACTTATAAATTGGATCAACATTCATTGGCTGCCTTCACACAGGCCTACAGGAAGTAGACGGGGAAAAAAGGTCTATCTGGGGAACCTGGAGACTTGCTTCAAGAGACTTTCGTCCAGATTAGTGGCCATTTATCTTGCAGTTGTATTATTGGGGAGAATCACTTGAGAAGCCACAAGAAAGTGAAATAATACATTAGAGCTCAGACTAGATTAATTCCAGCTCCTCACTTCCTAATTGTGTACATCCTCATAAAAAGATGTGCGTTGAACCAGACTGAGAATAGGAAGGCGCTACCAGTAGAGGCAAAGAAGCAACAAAAGCAGGTAAATAGGAAGAGTAAGGTAGACACGGCAGTGTGGAAAAGAAATGCTTTGAGAAGACAGTAAACTACAGATGTGGCTTTTTCTTTTAGGTTTGTCCAGAGGTTGCATGATTTTTTATCTTCTGCTAGCTAAACCTCATTAATGAAGGAAAAATCATCATTCTAAATAACATCAAACAATTTATCTTCTAACAAGTATGTACATGCAACTTACTATATCTAAAGAAGATTGAAAATCCCATTTTTTTCTAAATATGCCTTGCAAGACTGGTTCAAGTGTTTAATTAGCCTCTAGGGTCTTCTCTTCCACAAAATAAGAAGTCAGCCTAAGGTCCCTGCTACTTCTACTATGTAGGTAAGCAGGATGGGGATAAAAGAAGTCTGTAGAACTTGACAAGCACTTCAGGCTGATACCTGATTTTTCTTCTTTTCCTCATGTTAGTTGAGCTTAAACTCCAAGAACTGTATTCCTTCCCTTATACTTTTGATCTTTGTTAGAAGAAAACAGAAGACATTACTAAACCTCATTCCCTAGCAATCATCACAACATTTAAGAAAAAAGCCCAGGGGCTGGTGAGAAACATACTCACTAAATTCCTTCATTAAAAAGTGTCAAATTGCTGAAAATGCTATTTCAGCCGGTCCTAAATATTACCCTTTCTGGGAAAGCTGATACTTATGCTTCAAGTCATAAAATGATAATAAATTGAGAAATCACATATTGTATTATGGTTCTCTCTTCTTGAAAAGATATCAACTGCTATCTCTACTAAACTCTGCTGACAACTTGTACTTGAGATGAAATGTGCAGTAGCATCCCAAATACGACAGTAAACAGTTGGACTTCTTAAGTGTATTGGGTAAAATCCTTGTTTTGCAGTGATGGGAAACCTGTAGAAAATTAAGTAAGTTGACAAAGAGATGAATGTAGACATTCACAGTGAGACTCAGCATACCAAGCTGTTTGTCGTTTCTCCTTCTGCTCAGTTCACATGTCTACATGTTGCTCCTATCTGACTCATTCTGCATGAAAAAAGAAGAACAAGGGGTTTCCCAAACCCCAGGTTTTTATCATCCCTATCGAACTATTTTAAAGAAAAGAGCATCACTATTATGTTTATAAAATCCAAAAGAACGCTGGCTTGTGTTGTATACCAGAAACTGTGGTTGATAAGGGTTGATAACATGCTTGACTTGAACCAGGAAATTTAGAGATTGTCAAACCCAAAGGAATCATGGGGGAGAGGATTCATGGATTCACAAAAGGAATTAGTACGTTTCTACAGGAGGAGAGTGAAAAGTGGGTTGGGTAGCAAAAGGGAAATAAGCCCCGTGCAGAAGAGGTGGGTGTGGCTGTTGGCCATTTCTTACAAATGACCCCTATGTGGCTACTCTCTTAGAAACTTTGTGCTCATCTCTCTTTCAGACAATGGCACAAAGGGTAGTCTATTGCTATGATCTGAATAGTTTATTGCTATGAAGATACACTTTGTATCTTCCAATATTTATACAGTCCTCCCTGGGCTGGAGGGAGTGTAGAGGACTCAGTTCCATTCCCAGAACCTTCACGGTGCCATACACCAACATGTAATGCCAGTCCCTAGAAATCTGATGCCATCTTCTGACCTTCGGAGGCACCGGGCATGCATGTGGTGCACATATATCCTTGTAGGCAAAACATACACATAAAATAAATATAAGAAATCCTTACAAAAATGTCTCCAGTGGGAGGTAATCAGAGATAAGGATGTGAGTGGGTCATGAAAGCTGAGAATGGAATTAGTGAATTAGTATCTCTGTAAAAGGAGCCCAAGAGAGATCCCTCTTGCTCTCTGGCCCCATGAAGGCATACAAGAAGCTAACTATGGACCAGGAGATAAGCCACCACTAGACACCAACCTGCAAGCACCTTCAATTCAAACATCTTAAACCTTCAAAAGAGTGATAAATAATTTTTTATTGTTTAAAAACTGCCCAATCCATGATGTCCTGTTATAGTTCAATGGACAGAGATAGGCTGGTACTCGAAAGTGGAAAGACTGCTGAGGAAACGCCTAACAATGTAGAAGCAGCTTAGAAACCAGGCAATGGTGAGAGGATGGAAGAATTTTGAGATAAAGAATAGAAAAAGCTGGCATTTCTGTAAAGAAATTGCTGTGGTTAGACCTGGGTTCATTTAAAAAAAAAACAACAACAAGAGGGAACAGTAGAGAATCCTTAACTTCCTGGGAAAGAATGTGGGTAGAAATGTGGGCAGTAATGTCAGGGCACCCTGATGAAATGAACATCAAGGTTAGTTACCCTTACACGAAGTAGGATAGCGAAGAACGCAATTCCCTTGTGTTTGTGCCCCCAGCATCATGTGGTAGAAAGAATTTACATGCAATGCAGTTTCCTGTTTGGCTGACGAGACATCTAAGCAAGGAGTTGGAAGAATGTTTAGATTCCTGCTGACACTTTATATCAAAATAGGAAATGGGACAAACAAGTTAAAGATGAGATTGTTCATCAGAAAGGGGGCAGAACCTGAAGACTTGGAAAGTTTTATTCCTAAGCACATTTGAAAGAACCGGGAAGTCTGTTCAGGATATGATGATACAAAGGTGTGGTTGAAGACCACTTGACGAGTGAGTTACATAAACAAAAGCTGTGAGCTGTTGCCCAAGATGGCAGACGACAGATCCCGAAGGCGGCTGAGAAGCAGGAGTTGTGCCGCTCAGTACCAGCCCCTAAGTCACAGCAATCATAGGACTACCAGAGAGCCCTCTTGAAGACACATAGAGCAAGGATGTGACTCGTGTTGGAGAACCATGCATACGTGACATGTAAAGCGTCCACAAAGGCAAAGCTGGACCCATCACCATAATGTCATTAACATTACCCAGTGGCTCTAAGGCACCATGTGGTGAATCTAAGAGCTCACTGTTGGTCACCTACTGCATTACAGACCTGCTCTGGGCCTGTTTCTCTGTCTCCGTTTTCAGTCCTTCCTTTAGAAATGACAGGATCTTCTCTGTCTGTCCACTCCTAATATTGAGGAAGCACATGTCTGATTTCACGGGTATGCAGAAAAGGGGCAACGTGCCCAAGAAAAGCATCTTTTGGGGTTCACTGATGTCTGGTTTAGATGGTACTTTGAACATTGATCTCTTGCTTCAGGATGAATTGAGATTCCAGCCTCCTAGACAGGAATGAAAACATTTTGCACTAAAATGTAATATTTTGGGTGGAGCCAGGAAGAATGTTGTCCTCAGAAAGCTTCATTCTCCAAAATTCCTACGTTGAAATTTAATTGACAGTGTAAGGGTGAGCAAAGGTGGGCATGTAGCATGTAAGTCTTGGAAGCTGCGTTTTCATGAATCATAGCAGTATCTTAGAAGGAGGCTCCAAAGAAGTCCCTGGCTCTATATTCTTCTCATACATCTGAGCAGAGTCTGTGGCCCTTTTAATGCATTGGATCCCTGCATCCCTGCATAGATGGAAAGAGGCCATCTATGAACTAATAAGGAGGCAGGCCATAACCAGACACCGAATCCTGTCAATATCTTACTCCTCAACCTCCTAGTCTCTAGATGTGTGAGAAATAAATGTCTGCTAATTATAAACGGCCCCTACACCCATAGCATGGTGTCACAGCCACAGAAACGTTCTGAGCTATAGGAAAATCCGTATCCTCTTCCTAGCAATTTCCTAGCCTGACTGAGAACTACCTCCCTGGAGGTCAAAGGTCCTGCCTCCCCAGTACCCACACCTCTATTTCTTCTTTCCTTCACCCCCATTACACCACCTGATCTTTCCCTTTAACCAGTTTTTGAATTCCCTGACCTCACCCTAGTCCTCTTTAGGACCCGTGTCCCTTTCATATCACATCTAATGATGCTTCAAAACAAGCACTTGTCACAGGTTAAGCTTCAGGGAGAACTCTGAAGCCACTGAAAGGCCAGATTAGATGAGCGCCGAGGTGAGATCAGCGTTTGCCCAGTGATGACAAGCTAATGGGGCTGCAAAACAGAGCCTGGCCAATAGCCAGCACCCTGTCTCCCAGAGAGGAAGTCCTGGTTTTGTTGGGTGGCTCTAAATGACGGTGATAGCTCTGGGGCACAGGAATGAAGAGCACACTTCCAGTGCCCCAGGACCTCTTCTGGAAGGTCTGAAGTTATCAAGGGTTGTCTGCATCCTTGCTTTCTCGTTCGGTTGTCTGCATTTGAGGCTATGTACTCCCTTGGCCTCACTGCTGTAGTTGTAGCTGACATTCCCATAGGCTGTCACTGCTGACCTCGTCCGCAAATGTCCAGATGGAAAGACTGAGGTCGTGACCAGCCTGGCTGCCAGCTCTCATATCAAGGAATCAAGCCATGGGAATCTGATAGGACGTTCAAGGCCTATTTGTTGTGTTCACGCCAGCGTTCTTATGTCTGAAATCACCAGTGTGACGAAGGAACCAGTCGCACCACACACTGCTCACGCTTCACCGAATGCACTAACCGGGCATGGCGAGAACAGCGGTGCATACCAGTAACCATCAATTTCAAGTTGGTGCTCCAAGTCTCTATCTAAAGAGTGACAGAACCTCGTCCCTCCTGATGCAGCCAGCAAGAACACATCATCCTTTTCCCCCAGATCTAATCAGGAACGCTTCTGCCATGTTCATTTTTCTTTATAAGTCAAAGGCACAGAAGAGATTTAAGCTTTCTGTCCTACACCCTCTTGACTGCAGGTGGAAGAAGAAGTGGGCTACGTGAGTGTAAAACCTCACATTCTATGCTCACTGCAAACACCCTCGGTTAGGCTGGAATCGATTTCAAATGCTGTACACCAGTGCCATCTAGTGGTCATTAATAAATTAACACGATCCAGAAATACAAAGACTTGGCTTTTCATAGACACCTTAGCATGGTTTTGTACTTAAAAATTTTCTTGAAGAATGGTTCCCTTGTATTTGCATTCTTTTTGAGCATATTATTTCTTTCTTATGCTTCTTTTTTGGAAGTATCTTGACTCATTTTCTGTGAAAGTATGTTTTAAACTGTAAAATGTAGGTTGCGATTTAGTTACATAGAGATACAGGGAAAATGTCTATCTCCAGATCCTGTTCAGTGGAATTTGACTGAATTTATTCTGTTTCCCTGCTGATTTGCCATAGAAAATAGCCCTGTGTCAACGTGTGGTGGAACAAGCTGGGGGGGGGGGGAATTCAGACCCTCCTCGATGGGTTCCTGCTGTGCAGAACTCACTTTTAAACCCCAGATGAACCCCAAATCTGCTCACTTTCTCCGAGCTCTACAGACCAGGGTTTCACACATAGAGACGAGCGCTCCACCCTGTAGCTGCTGAGATGCTACCCTAGCCCCACAGAGTCCCCTGCATCCCGTGATGCTACCCTAGCCCCACAGAGTCCCCTGCATCCCGTGATGCTACCCTAGCCTCACAGAGTCCCCTGCATCCCGTGATGCTACCCTAGCCCCACAGAGTCCCCTGCATCCCGTGATGCTACCCTAGCCCCACAGAGTCCCCTGCATCCCGTACACTCACTTTTCCAGCCTGTTTCTTGCATCATTCAGAACAAGCCCCTGCAGAAGCAGCTATTTTATCTTCTTTGTTTTCCCTCCAATCTGATGTTATTCTCCACCCTCCCCGGTGGGGAATGCTGAAATTCTCCTTATCCAGATAGAGCTAAATGGCCAACTCTGAGCACTTTTACATTCTGTATTATTTTAATATTATCTGAGGATGGAACCACTTACATTTGTGTTCACGATGAGACTCACACCACCTAGTCATTACGAGGCTAACTCAAAAACCAGCTCACAAGTCAGCAGAAAGTGGGTCAGGATTGCACGACATTAAATTGAATTTCTGTGAATGAATTCTTAACGTATTCCATGATCCCAAGTATCTCTAGTACCCGTTCTGATTCTCCAATTTCTTCATTTCATAAAAAGTAACTTAAGAAAATAACACATGTCCCAAAGAGTATTGAAGATATTAGGTCAAGTAGCACAAACCAAAGGGTTTTTTTTAAAAAAAATTATTTTTATTGTTGTTGTTCAATGGCTTTTTACATTTCTATAACAAAATGTAGCTTTCACGCCCCATTCCCCTCTCTTGTCCCCTCCTTCTCAACAATCCCCCTCCTTCTAGTATGTCTTCTTTTCCTGCATGGCCCACCAGGTTTAATTAGAATTTTTTTGTTTTGCCTTGGGTGTGAATAAGGCATTATTTACTGGAACAAGGGCAAAATATCAGTTGCTCTGGTACTAAATAAAGCCATTCCCTCTCCTCCCACAGTCACAAATTAACCTTATTCCCCCAGGAAAAATGTGGAGGATTCCAGTCATGTACAGGCCTCATACGGACAACCATTGCTTTGGTGAGCTCATAAGTGACAAAATATCTGAACTTCACACACCTTTAGTAATATTTGTTAATTTATTTATGATAACAACTAAAATTAATTATATATACACAAACATTTGTATGAAAAAAAGTTCTATTTTCCCCAAGAAAGAAATAAAAAGAAAGATGACATTTTTTGTCTTGTTTTTCAATGACTGACTTGCTTTTCCTAATACTTGCTAAACAACTAGATTTTTAAATTGTTTTGTTTGTTTTGAGAAAAGGTCTCACTATGTAGGCCTAGCTGGCCTGGGACTCTGTATGGAGGCAAGTCTTCCCTTAAGCTCCGAGAAATCCTTCTGTCTTGACTCTGCCTTCCAAGAACTAGGATTAAAGACATGCAGGACTTTATGACTGACAACTAAATTCACATATTTGCCTATGCATTCAACCTATTGCAGCACAGTTTCAAATTTATACTCCAAAAGGAAACTTGCCTCGGTGAACACAAATAGTGGAAAGTCAAGAGGGAAAGTCCCTCAGGTCCTTGTGCATTCATCTTTGATACCACATCAAAACACAAAAGGTCAACCGCTCTGAGAACATATCTCTGTTCTTTAGTTTGTAAAAATTCAAAGATTTATTGAATAGGTGTTGATTTGTTCATGTTATTATAGCATTACATATGGATCACTTGTAAAATATTGGTAACAGAACTATACAGAACACCCAGATATTAATGCGTGTAAGGCATACAATACCCAAAAAAAGTCCACATTTTAAAATATCATCTATAACCTTCAGAAACTTCTTTTTGTGTTGGGAAGCTACCATGGTCACATGGTTCAGCGGCTAGTTTTGGCTTAAAATCTCATGCATTTTCATTATCAATAAGCATAATATATTCACTGTTTTCTTGAAGAGATAGACTGACGTTGTTCATGCCTGTTAGACATTCTGCATTTTAGACTATCATAATTCCTCAGTGTTGAATTTCATGGAAAACTGTGATGTTTGAATGGCTGCAGCAATGTGTGGGAAAGCACACGTCAGACACGCTCACTACTGCATCTGTACTTCCGACTAAGTTAACAGTGCACTCTTGAGTCATTTGTCCCAACAGGAACCTTAGCTTAGCCTGAAATGTCTGTGAGAATCTTTGTGATAATGTAACAATGCCAAGTCAAGCAGACACCAGTGGGACACTCGTTCTTATAGGAAACACCCATTCTTAGCTTTGTCTTTCATTTCTCTGTTAGGAAATAGTAAAAGTCCCAGAATTACCTGAGTTATCAAGCATCTTTTTTTATTATAATTGGCTTAGTTCTTGGTTAAAAAGACAAGAATTTGTAAGACACAGAACATCTGGAGTGATGAGTCTCCTGAGTGCTCATGAGATGATTAGTGACTACAGGTCTCAAGGAAGCTGCAGGTTAGAGACTGGTTACACATAGATTTTATGATTAAAACTTTCAGTTCCAGATATCTCCAACACCCAGAAAAGTGATCAAAAGTGACTAAGAGTTTAATAAACAGAGCTTGTATCATAAACCTCCTTTCCTGCTCCTAACCCACTGGATTCTGAGACGTCCACGCTGGTGAGCACGTTCGTTTCCACATGCCCCTGTGAGGGTGGCATGCGCAGAGGAGTGTGGAGAATTCTGTGGTTTCTACACATACTTCACTCTCTACGCATCCCTTCTGTTAGCTAGCTTTTAGTTGTATTCTTATAACAGAGCAACAATACTTTGCAAAGTATTTTTCCTGTGTACTATGCGCTGTTTCAGAACTGAAGTAGTTGTGAGAAATCAGGAGACAGCCCACTGGTCAGAAGCGCAGGATGCCTGAGATGGCAGTTGACTTCTTTAACAACTGCAGCCCTGTGGGACAGAAGCTCTTAACCTACGGGTCGGATCCTAGTACCACATGTGTCAAAAGTGAACAAGGACACTTGCATATAATCATGACAGTAGTTGGTTTCGGAAAGTTGGAGAACTGTGTTGAAATATAAGTAAATCCCACATATCTTGTCAGAAATGTTGAAATAGTCCATCTAGAATTGGGAAACATCTTAGGTATCATCTAACGTATTCTCTCTATGGCAGGCCTGACATGAGGTCATTCGACTTCTGATCAAGCACTTCAAGGGATGTGAATCTCTAATTTGCTATGCAGCCATTCCAATATTCTTGAACGGTATCAATTATTATTCAGACCTTCATCATTTTAAGCCAAAATGTTCTCGGTTCTATGATGCAGGAAGAATACATGGACTTTTTTTTCATATGACCAAGCTTCGAGCATTTTAACTTTAAATTTCTTTGGATTCTAAAGACCCAGATCATTTAAACCTATATCCTTCCTCACTTCACACTTATGCCCCCCACACACACACACAAAACCACACACACGTCTTCACAACTTCATACTGTGCTAGCCATTCTTCTCATCTCTGTAACAAAATGCCAGACAGAGTCAACCTAAGAGGGGAAAGATTCCCCAAAGAGTTCAGTGGCAGAGAAGTCATGGCAGTGTGAATAGTCAGTCTGTGGAGGTAGAAGTTCATGCCTTCTGCTAGTCATATCCTATCAGATGAGTAGGCAGAGATGTGACTGAAAGCAGGGTGGACTGTCTCCCTTAGAGACCTGCCCACAGTGCCCTATGTCTGCCATCGAGGGCTCTTGCTTTAAAAGTTCTACAAACTTTCCAAACCAAACCTCTCTCCAGGAGCCAATTGTTCAAATACATGAGCTTGCAGGGGGGCATTTTAGATCTGAACCATCATAAAAGCATCTCTTCCCAAAGGAGGAACTGAGTTTATTCAGTGATCCCTATTGGTAGTTGTCCTGCTTTGCTTTCTATTGCTGTGATAAACACTACAATCAAAGTAATTTGGAGAGGACAGGGCTTACTGCACCTCACAGTTCACCATCAATCGGGAAGGGAATCAGATAGGAACTAAGAAGCAGGAACTGAAGCAGAGACCATGGAGGAGTGCCGCTTTTTGCTATTTACTGCGTTAGTTCCATAACTTGTTCAGTCTGCTTTCCTACAACTCAGGGTAACATGCCCAGGGGTCACCCCATGCAGAGTGGCATGGGTCCTCACTTTCACATAAACATTGATCAATAAAATGCTTTCCAGACTTGGCCAGACTGATGGAATCATTTTTTCAAAGCCTTTTCTAGATGACTCTACCTAATAAAACCAACACATCCATCCTAATCCTTTTTTCTCTCTATTCCTGTGTCTTTTAAGATTAGCACCAAAATGTTACTAAGGAATATTGAGTTAAATAATTCAAGAGCAGAAGTCATTTCCTTCCTGTGCACTTGCTTTGGTGCAGGCTACTGCTGGATTCACTCTGTTTTCTATTTGTTTTGCAGAAACCACGTCCAACTGGGGACACATGTTGAATTAGCCTTCACACACAATCACCAGGCCTTCCTCACATAAACATTAATCTGACTTCACTATTCTAAGCATGTCCAATTAATATTTTTATCCCACAGTTAAAAAATTGTGTAGCACACTGGCAAGGCTTATAATATTAGAGCCATTCACAATAATGAAGATTATATGAATTTTTAACAATTTTAATTTTTGTAGCTGTAAAAAATGCTTGCTGCCAACCTAAACCTACTTTTACCTCCCTGGGTACAGGCCCAGATTACTTTCCCATCCAGTTACCTCTGTAGGCTGATAAAACTGTGAAAATTATCATTAGCCAACCAAATAGGAGTAAGAGGGGTATAAGCACCTTTGAAAAGCATTCTCATCCATTCCTCTTGCCGCTGAGATTCAGTAACTTGAACACAAAAAACAAACAAACTGTGTTTATTTCTCATAGTTCCGGAAGGTGAAATGTTATGTCTCTCAGTTCAGGGTACTGGCAGGGGTATTGTCTTGCAGGGGTGGTGGCATCATGCTATGGGATCCTCCAGAGGAAATAGATGCTGTATCTAACATATAGCAGACGACAGAGGGACAAAATGGGATAAGCCCTCCTCAGGTGGAAAATGGTGGGAAAACAATAAGGGATGAACATTAGGGCATCACATGAAGAAGAGACAGAATTGAACAACTGCACTCCATCAAGCCTTTTTATAAAGGTCCTAGTCCCATTGATGAGGACTCAGAGCTCAGTCCTGGTGATGCATCTACTCTTAAAGTCCTGTCTCTTACTACTGTCAGTGTGGTGATGAAATCCCATGACAATATTGAACAATCCATTAAGAACAGAACACAGAGCCTTAAGAAAGCAATGAGCTTGCTTTATCCTCTCTCCCCACTCCACTCTTTTGCTTAAATACACTACTGACAGAAATTCTTGAACATGAAAGAGAAGTAGCAGAAACTGTATGATTCTCTGAATCTCTATGCAGAGAATAGCTGCCTTTTCACCTGGGATACAAACCTTGGAGCTATTTGATTAAAAAATAAGCAATGAATACTGCTAAGCAAATTAATTTTGGTTTTATTTATTACAATAGTTTAACTCCCATTCACTAACAAATATTCACCCTACTTATGGTGACAGATATAAATTCAAACATATCTTCATTCATATGTCAATATATCTTTATGTGTTCACTCTCTCTCTTCTTCTCACATACAATACATCCTGACCACATCTCTTTTGCTCAGAACAAGGATATCAATCACAATATCAACTAATAAAATTAGGCTATCCATCTCTCACAGCTTCATTTCATTCTTAAGAACCTCTTTTATTTTCTAGAAGGCATAATAAGTCCCTGAACTGGACCATTTTGCACATTTACAATAAACAGCCTCCTGTGTGTTATGCCTTCTCCATCTTCCCCTTTCTGAGTTGGTACCCTTTCCTACATCCCCACACTGAAGCCTTGCCCAAGCCTCATGGCTGACTGTCTCGTGTGTTGTTTTCCCAGCATCTATCCACTAGACCACATGTTCACAGGAATCATGGACAATTTCTCTGTGAACCTGCGGTGTCATGGTGTCTGAAACATAGCAAACATTCAACAAATTCCTAAGGATGAATGAGTGCAAAAGCCACAAGGATGTTTTGAAATTTGGACCTCTAAGAGAAAGAACTCAAGAGACAAGGGCTTGAAATCCCTAAATTTCCATCAGGGCCAAATAAAAAGTGAGTTTGTGACTGTGGCTTTTAGGAGCAGAGAGGTTGGTAACCTGGGGGCCTTCTGGCATTCTAAGACCTGTGAAGTCGTTCACAAGACTATCTTTGCCTCAACAGTCTAGACTAGTCAGGGTGTTATAATTTTCTATGACGAGTCGATGCTCCATATTGCAATGAACAGCCTCTGAGAGTCAGAGCGTGTTTTTTCTTAAACTCTGCATTCTCTTAAGCTCAAGTAAGACGGAACTTACTGTCTGCTTATATTTCTTACTTTGGGTTCGATTTATTTAAGACCATTCATGACAGCCAGATGGTCCACACTAGTTTCAGACAATTTATCACAGAGCTTGGCTGTTGCATTAAATCTATTTCTTAAAGGAGAAAAGGCATTCATAATTTTAGCTGGAAAAGAAAGGGGATCCAGACCCACACCATTGTCTAGATGCCAGCTCACAGATCTCTAAAGCGGTACAGTCTTTGTAATGAGCATGAGTTACTCAAATACCACTTAGAATTCTGCATTACAGGCAAGATGAAGTAGGTGGGGTAGAGATGTACCCTCCTGATGCCACCTTGTGCTGAGATTATCACCTTCCCAGGCATAAACCCTATGTTCTGCATCACTCAATCCAAGAATGAAGCTAAGTTCTCTCTCAGCTCCCACTAAAAAACTCATTCAGGTTGCTGATGACTAGAAGAAGCTTCTACTGTGAGTGTTAACAGTCTCGAACCTAGTCCAGTAGCCTTGGTCTTGTGCTCTGTTCCACTCCTCATTGGTCACTTCACCTGTTTTTCTTCAGCTCTGTCTTTGCATGCACTAATGCGTCTCCCTTGCTGCTGCTGCTGCTGCTGCTTCTTCTTCTTCTTCTTCTTCTTCTTCTTCTTCTTCTTCTTCTTCTTCTTCTTCTTCTTCTTCTTCTTCTTCTTCTTCTTCTTCCTCTTCTTCTTCTCCTCCTCCTCCTCCTCCTCCTCCTCCTTCTTCTCCTCTCTCTCTCTCTCTCTCTCTCTCTCTCTCTCTCTCTCTCTCTCTCTCTCTCTCTCCTCTCAATTGCTGCCTTATTTTCAACTTAGATCAATATACATATGTCACCTGTTGCTGGGGTTGACGTAGACTAACAAGGGATTGATGAGTTAGTGCCCTAAATAATGGGATTCATTACTTTAAGTGTGGCTGTAACACTAACTATAAGACAATAAAATTTTAATCCTGCTTAGAAAATAAGTACTGGGAGAAGGGAACACAAAGGAAAGAGGTCAAGCTTGCTAACCTCAGGAACAGTCATAGGCCACCTTTTAGGGGGGTGACTTCTACCAGACTCCTAGCCGTGGTGGGTTCATATGTTCCAGGATAGGAATGTGAAAGTTAGAATTATTAGGCTAAACGAACATAGATATAGGAGAAATAACAGACAAAAACATAGGATAGTATGGGGAGGGAGTTCCAGGGAATACTGAAAATCACCCACATTTAATTTTCATTTGCTTAAATACCCTAGCTCCAAAAGATAGGACTAAGATTTTTTAAAAAAAAACTGCATTAAAATGATACAAGGAAATGAACAGACCACTTGAAAGATTACAAGCTACATTCTTAATTAAACATTCTGTTGCCAGAACAAGACAAGTAACACTCACACCCTACACCAAAACATTCTATAGGCAAATCACTCCCTGGGTGGAATCCATAGTTATCTCCAGAAGGGAATAGGAATGTAGTTGGATCCTTACAGTTTTGTTTGAGGTAGAAACAGATCTACTGCTTAATACCTGAAATACCAGGTCTGGATATTAGCCACACCTGTTATTTGAACTGTTGACAATAACCTTGAAGGAACAGAAGTAAATTCCAACTCACTGACTGACATTTAGTCAAGATGGAATGGACCCGTACCTATGTGTCCTGCCAAGAAACTTAACCATTTAGTACAGAGATATGTCCACCTCTGTAGTACAGAACTCAGCAGTGCTTGTAGACTCCCTCACTCTTAGTCCAATGCTCTTTCCGCGATGAGCCAGCTCTTAATCCTCTAACACAGTGGAGTGTCATGGTTAGGATCTTAAGTGTCCCCCAAAGGCCAGTTTATATCCAAGTGTCTCCTGAAGACTTGATCATCAGCCTTCTAGGATGTGGTGGAGTCTTTAGGAGGCAAGGTCTAGTGAGAAGAACTGAGGTAATTATGGGTATACCCTTGAAGCGATATGATGGGCCCGCAGTCCTTTGTTCTCTCTGTTTTCTGACTGCCATGATGGGAACATACCTCCTTCCCCACATACTCTGTCATGATTCACTGTGCCACCATAGGTGCAAAGTGCAGAGCCAAGCAGTTCTAGACCCAAACCTCTGAGGTCCAGAGTCCAAAGAATCCTGTCCTCCTTCCGAGTTGTTTGCCTTAATAACTGGCTCAGTAGCAGAAGACTGATTGTCACATTGAATAAGAACACAGCAGCCTACTATCCTCCACCACATCCACTGTTCCCTCTGCCCTGTTCCCTTCATGCCCACCTTTCTTCTTGCCTGGATCTATCTGCTCAATTTAAAATCTGACAGATACGGAGCAGTGGTAACTCATGCCTTTACTCCCATTCCCCAGGAAGCACAGTCAGACAGATCTCTGTGAGTAAGGACAACCTGGTCTCCACACAGAGTTCCAGGATAGCCAGAGCTACACAGAGTAACTCTATTCCCAAAAAAGAAAAACCTGATGGCTTCATCTATCCACCTAGGAATGGGATTCTGACATCCTAGTGAATTAGGACTGTAACACCAGCTACTGTGTGGCTCCCAAGTACTGTTAGTATATTTTTTCATGTTAAACATGCATTATATGTTTGAACATCTAGATATAAACTTCAAAAGAGCATTTTACTAAATACAGGCATTGTTTATAAATTTTCACACTATATTTGTCACTATAATTCACACTTCCAGAGACAGAGGAAGAAAGCAAGCCTTCTCTTATTGTCATTGGTTCATTTAAATTCACTGACAATAAGATGGCCTTGGTAACACTGAAGTGAAAAGTTGAGACCCTGAGAAAGAAAAAGCTAAAAAAAAACTAGCAATGGATATATTGTTTGGTAAACCTATTAAGTTAGAATTAGACATTTCCTGAGCAGCATTTGTAGACATCCTGAGATCACCAGCATTCTGTCATAAGATTACATGTAATACGGACAATATCTCAATGTTCCTCTAAACTGCACATTTTAATCTTAAAGCTGGTTATTTCAAATTGTGTTAATACTTATAGCATATACATCTATGTATCTCCTTTAAAAGTTCATAAACACACACTCCAGATGTGCTGGCTTCATCTTCAGGCACCTGGTTGTGTCAGATAGCTGAATGTGTGGCCTCATGTAGGAAGAACATCTGGGCATCTGACTGCATTTTTTTCCTATTCATCCAAAAGTTTTGGCAGCTAGCTGCAGACAGCTTGAAAATCTTCTCTTGAAGCAGGAAAGGGAAGTCTCTGTCAGATGAATAGTGACAGGAAACATGGTGGGTTTTTTTCAAGTCGCAGCTAAGCTACCACCAGAACATCATTTTCCAGACGCTAAGTCCTCATCTTTTATAACTCAAGATAAAGTATATTCAGAATGAAACATCAAAAATGCATTTAGTAAAATTTTAAATCCTGGCAGAGGTTTTCAATTACAGATAAAGTTACAGAATAGCACACAGAGAAATAAACATGTGGATATTGACTATTTGATGTCTGAAATTATCCCTCATGACTAGTTTGCACTTCATGCTTACAGAAAGAATGAGGGTCAACTATTACCTTTGAAATGTGCAAGGACTCAATCTCACATGCGTCAACTTATTCTAAATAATAACTTAATGAGTGCAATACAATTGTATAATAAAATTGGAATTCCCCTGTAGTCTCAATAAAATAATATATAAGCTAAATATTTTCATGGCCAGGGATGGTGGCAGGAGCCTATAAGCCCAGAACACAATAATGAAGGCAAGATAATTATTTTGGAGACAGCTTGAGCCATACAGCGAGTCCAAATGCAGTTTAAACTACATTACAAGAACAAGTCTCAAAGAAAAAAAGGGTAGAACTGTAGCTAAGTGATAAATGGCTTGCCTAGCATGCATGAGATCCTGGGTTAAATTCTCATAGTCATGAAAAGTTCTACAAGAAATAACAATAGCAACCAGACGTAAATTATCTAGGACATGCTTACATGAGACTTGAAAATTATGTTATTACCTTCCTTAATCACAACCCCATTAAAAAACAAAACAAACAAACAAAACTTGTTTATAGCACCAAAGATCACATTTGCGGTGAGAGACGTGGATCTGACAAATGACACCAGGGAGAAAGTTCTAACAAACAAAAGGATAACAAAGCCACCATCCCAGCCTTGCCATAGGCCCAGGAAGTGACATACGTCATTGTTTACTCCCTTGTACCACACAGCCTCCAAATTCACGCTTTCACTCGTATTAGCACTGCAGGGCCAAGTCCACCTACCATGCACTGCAACCCCCGATCTTCTCCTGCCTTAGAAAGTGGGTCCTTCAGTTTCTAGTCTTCTTTCATCTCCTCACTCCTTTCTGATTTCCTTCTAAAAAAACATGGTCAAAGCACACCACATACTTCATATTTCATCAGTAAACGGAGCTGCAGTGTGCATGCATAGAGCTTATCTCAAATACCCTATTAACATAATTAAACAAAAAAGATTGCACACTCAGTAGTAACAAACCTTTAAAACTATAGATAAGAAAAATAGGGACAAAAAATTCTAAAATGAATATTAAAAGATTACTTATCAGTTATTCTTTAGCCCCAACATGTATCTTTTGACGGACATATGGCTGTCTTGTCCTTACACAACATGCATGCCTAGTGTTCACTGAAGTCAGAAGAGGATACTACCAGATCCCTTAAAACTGGAGTTACAAGCCGGGCAGTGGTGGCACACGCCTTTAATCCCAGCACTCGGGAGGCAGAGACAGGTGGATCTCTGGGAGTTCGAGGCCAGCCTGGTCTACAAGAGCTAGTTCCGGGACAGGCACCAAAGCTACAGAGAAATCCTGTCTCCAAAAAAAAAAAAAAAAAAAATGGAGTTACAGACAGTTGTGAACTGCCATGCTGAGAACAGACTCTGGGGCCTCTGAAAGAGCAGCCAGTGTTCTTTATAGCCCAGTCACCTCTCCAGTCCCCCAGTGTGTAGTCTCCAAAGTTAGACAGCTCAAGTTTATCCAAAAGCTTTCCTTGATTAAAACAATCTTCTATTTGCAAAAATCCAACTCATACTAATATTGCACACCAGGAAGCAACTCCACTGTTTATGTTACCAAATATCTGCTACCCAACATCATTTATATGTCACATGCCTTGTTAATAAATGGCTGTGCAAAATACATGCCAGAGAAGTCAGGCATTTCTTTAAAAGTCAATTAAATACTTTATAAAATGTTTTTTTTTCCAAGTGTTGGTTGAAAGGTTTTTAGTGTTTGCATTTTCCACCATATAACAAATACACAAGGTGTTCTTTTGGAGAGTTCTTAGATGTTCAGGGCCTGATGGTGGCAGCAATCAAACTAACAATGTTAATGACAGTGATAATGTGGAAGGCAGCATGTTCAAGCTGGCGAGATGGAAAAATCTCATTTTTGAAATGGCCCCTTTCAGATTGTCATTTCTTCTTCTTCTTTTTTCATTTTTTCCATTGGTTATAATAGGTGGAGAATCACAAATAATTTCCAAGTGCATTATGCTCCTTGACATGAAGGACAGGGACTGAATCTCAAATCACCAGCTCTCCTCCAAGGTGACATGACACCCTCATTTTTTCCTTACAGCTGGCGAGTACTTCAAGATTGGGCTTTGTGTGCAATGCAATGAGATACTAGTAGAAAAAGTACTAAAATGTGATTTTTAAAAAACAGTAATCCTGAGGTTCTACAACAAACTGTAAAACTTGCATTCATTTGCTTGTAAATTATCAACTCCCGAGAGTGGAAAAAATGAAGATAAGACCAGTATATTAAAAACTGTAAAGAATGCTTTTCTGTCTGTCCACACCACGTTCTCATGATGACAAACTCTCATGTGTCCTTACTTCAAATGTTCTGCCATCTCAGAAACAAAGAACTTACACCAAAGTCTGTCAGAATCTAAATGAGGCAACACACTTCTCAATGGCACAATGGGCACAAAGTCTTTTGTCAAACTTGCATTTTAAAGATTTGTTTGCAAATTACAGTAACCATAGAATCCTGATAAGACTGTGTGGTTTAAATTGTCATATACAAGAAACAAGATCAGAGAACCATTATATAGACACTTATTGTATAAATCTTATATAAGTCAAGAGCATGAAAACTCAATTAAAAATTCTCCTTCATTATAGTAACATATTTAAGTGTACTTTCAACATTTTCTCTCCCCAAATTCTTTCTCTTGTAACCCTAGCTGGAGGGAACAAAAACTGCAAAGGGCATCCAAGCATTCAAGACTGTAAAAGAATGAAAAGGCATTTGGTTATACTAGTACCTGCAAAAGATTGGCAGTCATTTGCAGCACACATAATAGAGAATCGCCATTTTCAATTCACACTGGGAAGAGAATGGGGAAAGTATAGGAAATAAAAGGAATGTCAAATTCACACAAACAGCAAAAAATATAAAGTTAAAGTGGGAAAAATGTGATTGGAAAGAAAAGGGATAAATGAAGCCTGTGGGTGTCGGACAAGACGGAAAGACCAGAGAGGCTGGCTTGGGTGCTTCACCTTAAAGGGGTCTAGGAATTGAAACCTACAGCCAAAGCTCAGCTCCCGGGTGAAGACAGTTCAAGGACAAAGAGTCAAGCTGCCGGTCCCTGTAAGGCCTCGTCATGGATCCGCAATGAACTCACCTAGCAGAGAGAGTGTGGAATTCTTCCAGTACACAGAATCTCTTGTGTCCATCCCTGCAAGCCCTCATTATTGACTGATGAACTTGTCTGAATCACCTGTTTGCTTTATGAATCGGTAACAAACACAGTTATGCCTGCGCTAATTCAAGATTCCAACTTTTCGTTTTTAGTGTTGCTTAGTTAACACCTAAATCCTTTGACAAAAAGGTTGCTCTTTCTTCTTTTGTTCCAGGGGATTTTTTCCAGGGTGCCCCCCACAACTGGAAGTCATTTTCTCTAGAAATGTTCTCCCACCTTCCATTAGCGGAACAGTCTAATCACTGCATATCAAAGAGAGAGGCGCACACAGCTGTCTGGCTTCACCACTTCCACATAATGGTGCAAAAATGCAGCTCAACAGTCCAGTGAACTGTCAGCTACAAAAGTAATTGGAACTCAGGGGTCCGCCCCCAGTCCTGGTGGTGGGAGCCATTCTTGTGTTTTGTTAATGCGGAAATAGCCCTGGGGAGATGGGAGTTTAGAGTTTGGAAAAATTCTTTATAATTTTTTTTTAAAAGAGGCAGCCATACTCTTACTCCCTCCTAAGACATTTTTTTTTCAATTACACATTAAATGACTTGGCATTTGAGGTAATGTTATCTAGTGTTAATTCACCTGTTAGGAAATTGCCTCTCTCCAGAACCTGGGGTTAATAGAGTGCAGAAGACCATTGTTATCAAGGGGTGGGAGAGAGGCGATTAATTTACACTATAAATTAAAACATAGAAAATGGAAAGAAAATAGACTGAGTACTGGCCTTGCTCCGGAAAAGCTATTATGTTTTGTTGGATTTTTTTCTGTTTTTAATTTGTTATTTTTATCCAAGTTAGCAGACCTCTAATCACTCCGGGCATAACACACAGCGTGGATGAAACTACACATGAAAGAATATGCTTCAGGAAGCAAAATTAATTGACATTGGAGGGAATGTAGTCATGGGGTCCATGAAGTTAGAGCTGTGTGATTTCCATCACAAGAGAATCATTTTTTTTCTAGTTAATATTTGCAAAGGCAAATTTGGAAAAGAAAACTATACAGTGTTATGTGGCCATGTTGATAAGGACTAATCCTCTTGGTCATACCTTACCTTTAATAAAAACTGTGAATCGAATCACAATCGATTTATATTGATCTTGCAAGGCAATGTGGGTCAGAGAACAGCTTACAGCATGTGGACATTAGGGTGCCGGTTTACGGGTGACTACTGGCTCTTTAATGTCACCAAGGAAATGACAGTATGACTGAAGTGAGTAGCTAAGGATAGGTCTCAGGGTATTCATGCAGTGTGCATTTCCTGAGCCAGCCCTCTGGTGTCTACTCTGTCAATCTAGTATAACTAAAGCTAATAAATGTCTTGTTACAGGCAAATTTTTAAGCTTACTCTTTTCTCCCTCAACTCTTGATCTCCAACATCTCTAATGTTGGGTTAGGCATCTTCCAGAAGCCTAAGATTTCCCAGAGCATCAGATTCAGATGGTCAAGTCAGACCTCTTTTCCCTCATCTATCCTGGTGGCACCTCTTTTTTCCTCTTTTGTTCTTTCCTTTAAGACTCTAACAAAGGTATCCCAGCACATTAATTTAGCCTAACTAGCAACTGCTTACTGTGTAATTGATCAAGTGCTCAGCACTCACAAATTTTGTAGCCTTGAGCCTATTGTCTAATTTCTTAAACTCCAGTTTCCTCATTTGTAAAACTGGGCCAGTTGCTGTCTCAGAGGCTGGATAAGATGTACTCGAGGCACCTATACCACTAACTCATTAAGTATTAGATGCCACATAATTACCCCAGGGCCAAGCAAAATACCTGCCACATGATGGGGGTTAAATGCATGATGGTTGAATAGGCTAGATAAAGAAAGACAAATTAGCCCAGATTGCTATCACTACCTAAAGTGCCAGAACAAGCCACCAATCAAGTAGCAATTATTTTATGCATAAAATATCCCGTAAGCGACAACACAGTTTCTAGAACAGTATGGCAGTTTAGACTAGTTGAGATTCTACTTCAACATGCAGAGACTACACAATGGAAATTCTGAATGTTTTCAGGAAGCCTTCAGATGTAGTCACTGACACTACCTACGGAGACACAGACTCAGTCTCCTGAGTTAGTTGACATAATTCACTCTCCAAGATACAATTTCAAATTATAGACTAAATGACTCATCACTGACAATAATGAAGAGCTATAAGACAAAACCCCAAGAGTATGGTTAAGAAACCCCAATTACCTTAATGTACTTAAAAATGGAAAACTTGAAATATTTCTGATATAAATTTGAAAAGTTGCTGAGTCAGTGAGAGCAGCACAATAAATGTGGAGAAAATAATGAGAGAGAGAGAGAGATCTTAATAGACACAAAGGTCTTGGGGATAGTGATCTTAATAATTTAGCATTGAAAACTAACTACTTTTTTTTAGAAGAATGTAACTGTAGGAACATCAATCCCTTTCCACCTTGGTTTTCCTATCTTTAAGGTGAAAGTTATCTGTCAAAGCCTTGTGATGAAAATCTATTGTATGAAATGCTGAGGCAGGCGGACCTCGGGATTCAAGGACTGCATGGGCTACAGATCATAATCCAGGTCTGCCTGGAAGTTCTGTGAGACCTTCTCTCAAAATACAAGGGAAACGAAAAAAGAGTTGGGGGTCTAACTCCATGAAGGGCTTCTTCCTAGGATACACAAGACCAGTCTGAGATCATGCCTCGCTATCACGAATTCATTAATTATAAAAAGGAAGTTGGGATTGTGGTTTCCTGTTAGCACTTGTTTTGCAAACATCAATAACTGAGTTCAGAATCCCAGTACTCGTGTACAAAGTCATGGCTCTAAGACCCTGTAATTTCAGAATTGAGGAGGTAGAAACAAAAGAATGCCTGGAGCTTTCTGGCTATCTAGTCTAGCTGAGTAAGTGAGCCCAAAATTCATTCAGAAAGCCTGTCTCACACAACAAGATGGAGATCGGATTGAGGAACATATCCAATGATGATTCCATGTGTATGTGTGGACCTTGCAAACATACCGATACTACATGAACATATATGGACATGTATACCACACACAAAAATAAATAAATGTTAAATATTATATTTACTGAACATCCTTCACCTAAAAGTCTGAAGTCCAAACATCAGAAACTTTCTGAGCATCAACATGATGCCACACTTGACTTCAGTGAATAGTCACAATTAGAATGAAAACACACTACAAATATAAGGCATCCCCTGAAGCCTATGTATAGAGGTGGGTTCTGTAGTCAAGCATAGATACCATGCCCAAGTATATGTACAAATACTCCGAAATTAAAGAGAAAACTGAAAGCTCAAACACCTCTACTCCTAAGCTCCATATCTCTGAAAGTTTCTCGTGAGAATTCAAATAACAGGCACAGAGTAACTGCTTGTTGCAGCTGTAGTGAAGGTGGCTATGGGGACAGCAGAAGCTACAGTTGCAGCAGCAGGAAGAAATGGCCCTTTAGAGAGTCATATTTAACCTCAAGCTAAATAAGAATTAGCAATTTTGTGCTGTAAGGAAAACCCCACACTACTCGGCAATGTATCGTTTTAAACATGTGGTAGCAGGAAGGGAAGCAAACGTTCACTTTTAAAAGTCTTGCTGGTGATCAGGCACATGAGAATTGAATAAAAAGATTGTGTTACATAGCTATCAGAATGGTGGAAATGAAGAAGACAACAAAAGCAATGCTAGCGTGGTTGTTAGAAACAAGGGCCCTGTGAAGATGTTTGGGTAACAGTTTTCAATATCTAGTGAAGGAAGACGGATGCCACAGTTGCTTCCCAGATACATGTCGTCAGCAGAAACACCGCTACCTGTAAACATGAGGACGCACATACAATATTGCTTATAAAAGGAAAAATCTTAAATACCTTTCTAAATAATAAATGCATGAAAGAGTGTGCTCACATGGATTATAATAGAACAGACAAATGAACAACACAAAACTACATGAATCTAATTGAGTAAATTTTAAAACAATAATGTTGAAATGAGAAAGTGTAGTGCTTTGTTGTAGTGGTGCTGAGAAAACTCAAAAACACAGAATAATACATAATACAATTGAGATGATTGTTTGCTTAGGAACAGCATCAGGCAGAAGTACACAGATCCTGATATCTGATCCCCTTCAAACAAAGTTGAGGCAATTGTGGCAGAGAGGCACACAGGCAGGGTCTCTTAAACCCACAGCTTCAGACACAGGAAACCCCAAGAAACACATCTGGTAGAGAAGACTCTGGAGTTTAGAGTCACCATCTGCTAAAAGGTTTGCCTGAGACGCCAAACCACCAAGCTCCCTTCAACACAGTGATTCTGAAACACTATTTGGCAAATCTATAATGCTGGCACATGCCAAGTAACCAGTCTCTCTGAAAGAGGAAGAAATCATCTCAAGGAAGGAATATTACAAAGTGAACAGCTCCAAGACAGTGTGATACATCAGTGTGGTACTGGCTTTAGAGTGACCATGCACGTCCAAGTAATAGGTCTGGGATTCTAGAAATCCACGTTGGTTCTTATGGTTACCTGATTTCCAACCAAGGTGCCGGCACATTCTGAGAAGAGTAATATTTTCAACGAATGATACTGGGACACTTTGATATTATCAGGCAAAGGAACGATGTTGAATTGATATCTCACCCAAAGGAAAGTGTAATTCAAAACAGACCGCAGACCAGAGTCGGAGCTAGAAACAAATCTCCTAGAGAATGAATTTATTCTGGATGTAAAATTTTTGTGGCCTTGAACCAGGCAACATTTTTTTAGACACACCACTGGTGTCAGAGAAAAGGGAGAAATAAAATAAATTTCATCAAAATTTAAAACCTGTGTTCTAACAGACACCATCAAGAAAGGGAAATGGCAACACTTGGAATCAGAGAAAACATTTGCAAATCATGTCTTTTGATTCAAGAATACATCAATGGTGGTTAAACTCTGCATTTAAAAACCATTTTGAAAATCAGGGAAGTGAGTAGACATTTCTTTATATAAAAATATAGTGTGATTCATATACAAGTAACAAAGGAACATATAAAAGAACACTCAATTTTATTAGTCTCCATGGAAATAAAAAACTAATGTCCCAGCTACTACTATGTCTACAAAGAAAACACCAAATTGTGTCAGATGGGGCAGTCTGGAACCTCATATGGGGTCTAGGAACACATAGCAGTACAGCTTTTTTTTTTTTGAAATATCAGTAAGTGGTTCTCAAAAAGTGAAGCATCCTTCACCATGTGTTTTAGTCCCCTTTGTACTGCTGTGAGAAACACTCTGATGACAACAAAGAGTCACCTAAGAAAGGGAAGCTTAAGAAGTCAGAGGCGGAGGCAGGTGGATATCTGTGAGTTCAAGGCCAACCTGGTCTACAAGAGCTAATTCCAGGACAGGCTCTAAAGCTACAGAGAAACGCTGTATCAAAAAACCAAAAAAGACAAAAGGAAAAAAGGGGGGGGGGAATTAGCTGGGCAATGATGGCACATGCCCCTAGTCCCAGTACTCAGGTGGATCTCTGTGAATTCAAGGCCACAGAGTGAGTACCAAGACAGGCTCGAAAGCTATATAGTTAAACCCTGTCTCACAAAAAGAGAAAGAAAGAAAGAAAGAAAGAAAGAAAGAAAGAAAGAAAGAAAGAAAGAAAGAAAGAAGGAAGGAAGGAAGGAAGGAAGGAAGGAAGGAAGGAAAGGAAGGAAGGAAGGAAGGAAGGAAGGAAGGAAGGAAGGAAGGAAGGAAGGAAGGAAGGGACAGACAAAAAGAAAGGGGGAAGAGGGATAGAGGGGGGGTTATTTGGATTACAGTTCCAAGTTCCAGTCCATTACTGAGGGGAAATCAAGGCAGGAACTCAAGAAGCTAGTCACATCACATCCACAGTCAGGAGCAGAGAGACAAAAATACAGGGATCCTTGCTTGCTTGTTTGCCAGCTCTCTTAGTGCTCAGTGAGCTTTCCTTGCTCTAACACAATCAAAATCTCAAATAATAAAGCAGTGTCCTGCTCTGGGTTTTCCTGCATCAATCAACAATCAAGATAATAATCCCTTACAGACATATTTGCAGGACAGTCAGCTAAACAATTCCTCCACTGAGATTCTCTTCTCAGATTGTGGGAAATTGCGAATTAAAAAATTAGTTGTCACCTGAGGGCTGTGTAAAGGCCTGTAGTGCACGTTGGTATCTGAGGGCTGCACTGCCTAGGGGGCCGTGACGATCTGAGTGACCCACACGATCGCCTGGGGCCATGATGGTAGACAGGCTGGATTGCTGCTGAGGACCATATCTGAATCCGGAGTCCTAGCACCTCCAACATTCACCTCATTTATGAATTGTTGGAGCCCAGACAGGACAACAGGATATCAAGAGGAGTCCTAGTGAGAGCCTGTTATTGGTGACGTAACAGAGACAGAGGTCTCGAGCCAGACCAGTGGCTCATGGCAATGCACACTTGCAAGTTAAAGATGAATGGACTCAAGGGTAAACTGTGTGACTCGATGGGCCACACTGCAGCTTCTATGACAAAATTCTTTTTTTTTATTTGTTTGGTTTATCTTGGTTTGATTTGGATTGGTTTTGGTTTTCCTTTTAAATTTTGTTTCAGGAGATGGTCACAAAAGGGCAGAGGGCAAATATGAGGGGATCAGGAGATGAGTGGGATCAGAATGTATGATGTGTAATCCACAAAGAATCTATAAAAGTTAAAAGGAATTAAAAAAAAACTAATCATCACATGGCATGTAAGTGGTATAGTCATTTGGGAAAACAGGTACACAGTTCCCCAAAAGTTAAGTGAAGGGGTTAAGCCAGCCCCCTTTAGAGGGCGGGGTTTGCCTCAGGCGAATGCCTGCCAATAAATGGTGCGCGGAGAGGCGGCTCGCCCCTTTTTTTTCCTCCCTACCTGTACTACGCTGGAACTTTGGTTCTGTAAGTTTAACATTAAAGTGTTAAATATTCTTTGATATCTGCATTGCCTTTATTTTGTGCGGGTACAGTTAAGTATACATTTACCCTATTGCTCAGCAATTCCAGTCCTGGGAATATTCCCCAAACAACTAGAACCACACATGCGCACTAAGTCTTGCATGTCATTGACTGTAGCAGCCTGCTTACAATAGCCAGAGATCAGGCAACTCAAATGCCAACTTTGTTGAGTGAATAAACAAATGTAGTAGGTTCAAGCCAGTACATCATTTCATCACCAAAAGCAGTTGAATACTGACACATATGGCTTTAATCAAACTGAAAATATGGTATTTATCATAAGAAGTTTGACACAAAGAATTGTTTTGAATTCGAATTCCCTTCCCACCTGAGTTGGTTAGTTTTGTCAATCTGACACTAACTAGAACTCTGTAGGAGGAAGAAACCACAACTAATTAACTCCTTCATCAGACTTGCTGTCCACAAGTCTATAGGGGCATTTTCTTGATTGGTGATTGACGTGGGAGGGGCCATCCCTTTGCAGGTGGGGCCATCCCAGGGCAAGTGGTCCTGGGTGCTATAAGAAACTATGGTGGAGGTGGGTCTTGTATCTTATCTGTTGCTTTCATTGGTTAACTAATAAAGAAAACTGTGTGGCCTGATAGGACAGAAAATTAGGTAGGTAGAGTAAACAGAACAGAATGCTGGGAGAAAGAAGCCGAGTCAGGCATTCGCCATGATTCTCCCGCCAGACACAGACGCAGGTTAAGATCCTACCTGGTAAGCCACCTCGTGGGCTACACGGATTATTAGAAATGGGTTAGATCAATATGTAAGAACTATCCAATAAGAGGCTGGAACTAATGGGCCAGGCAGTGTTTAAAAGAATACAGTTTCCGTGTAATTATTTCTGGTAAAGCTAGCTGGGTGGCGGGACGCAGCCCACCGCTCATATCACAACAAAACTAGGCTGAGCAAGTCAGTAAGTGGCACCCCTCCATGGCCTCTGCTCCTAGTTTCCTATCCTGAGTTCTCTTGATGATAGACTGTAATCTGCAACCCAACCCTTTGCTCTCTAATTTCAGTCATAGTGTTGTTTATCACAGCACTAGGAATCAAGATAGAACACCATCCAAATTTATCACTTGAAATACTACCCCACAGCGTGATGGGTTTCAGTGGTCAGGTCCCTGGAAGGTGACTGGTTCATGCTCATGAGTGAGATTAGTGCTCAAAAGGAGGACCTCAAGACTTCTGTCCTTTTCACCCTGTAGAGCCACGGCATCAAACCTTGCCATTTGGTTACTTTTGTTGTTGTTGTTTTGCTTTGTTTTTTGGCTTTTGTTTTGTTTTGTTTTGCTTTCGAGACAGGGTTTCTCTGTAGGTTTGGAGTCTGTCCTGGAACTAGCTCTTGTAGACCAGGCTAGCCTCAAACTCACAGAGATCCGCCTGCCTCTGCCTCCCGAGTGTTGGAATTAAAGGCTTGTGCCAGTACCACCCAGCAAACCTTGCCATTTGATAGAGAGGAGGCTCGGGAACCAAATCAGCTAGTGCCCGTAGTGCTTCTCAGCCTCTAGAGCGATGAGACAGTGACTTCTTTTGTTTATAAGGTACATACACTGTTTATATTCTGTAGCAGCCCATATGAACTAAGTTAGTCCATATCACCTGATTCAAAAAGTATTAAAAATCCACAATAGATAAATCTATTTTTAAGTAGATTTATGATTTTCAGAGAACGAGGGAAGGAACAGATGAGTAACTGGTACTGGGTACAGGTTTCTTCTTGAAGTCATCAAAATGCAATAAAATTAAATGCTATGACTCACAATAGCTATGGCCTTCATACCTCCATACTGACATTTAAAGATGTAAAGAAGAAATTTTGGGTGGCCATGTTTAGATTTTACAAAGAATAACTTAAATGCTATCTATCATTGCTAGGACCAGTAGACTTTTCTTGGGAAACTTCAAGGAAAACACAGGCTGTTGTTTCAGGAAGTCTTCAGAGGAGGATATGTTGCAGGCAGCCTTGATGGCTTTCGACATTTTTCATCAGAAAGCTTCCAATCCAGTGATGTAGTTTTATGACATTTCTCCCCGTTTTATTTAATAATGAACCCAAGAGTTCTATTACCAAATATTGATTTTTTTCTTCCATTCCCCTCCTAGGTTTTATGTCTAAATACAAAATATATACTCTTTCTCATGTGATTTGAGGAAAATCCTTCATGTAAATCAAAATGTGGTGATGTTATGGCCTGTCATTATAATGGAAGGAGCGAGATGCTACGAACAACTGGGAACTATTTATAGCTAAGCCTACCTGCCTTTTTCTCAGTCTTGCTTGTTAGAAACAACTTCAAAATGCACTCTTCCATGACTTTTGAGGCAAAAAAAAAAATGTGTGTATAATCACCTTCCCTTCTGAACTGGGGTCATCGTGAGGAAGAGCCACTAGCTGCTTTGGGCTGCTAAGCCCTGTCCAAGGCTGGCCTGGGTTTGCGTGGCATCTGCTCACAAGCTTGGCCATCCTAGGTGATAGCCTTGCAGGTGTTCCACGAGAGCCTTTCCATTCTCTTTAGGCCTTCCTTGCGCATTAACTGAAAACAGTATTTTATGTCAGTTTCCTCTAAAGGAGAAAAGAAAGGGTTTTTTGAGAAATAAAATGAAAATAAAAATCCAGCGCTCTGTATTGCCATAACTCCCTCATACCTGGGAGATGAAAGGTTCTTGAGTCCAGTTAGTCTTCCTCTTCTAATGGCTCCTGGTTGAAGAATGGAAAAAATTCCATCATTTCTGTCCAAAGGAGTGACAGAAGAGTAGAACTATGTACTGGTATGGACCACATGGTGACCATGGATGTGTGACAAAGTTCCAGCATTTCAACACTGCAGACCACACTTCTCCAGCACCCTTTATTTTCATTTTTAATGATTCTCAATATCAATGCCTTTCCCTTTGGGAAACTTTTTGTGGGCTTTGGTAAAGGGTAAAAATGTGTACAATGTTAGCCTCTCTAAACAAAATAATTCTTTGGGAAAAAATCCCCACCACCGTGGAACCAGGAATTCCATTGTGCCCGCCTAATTATACCAAGGTCAGGAAAGTTAGAGATTCACTAGACACACCTGATCCCCAGGATGAAATGCCTACAATCCAGATCCAGAGCCTGAGGCCATGAAAGGCAAGAGTTCAGTTAATAAATACTGAGAAATCAGAATGGTACAGTACAATGGGAAAAGAGTAAGATATCACAACCTTCCCTTTTAGGAGAATTATGAGGGGAACAGGTCCATATAGTAAGACTAAGAAACTGTAGTATTCCCAAGGTCAGGCATTTGGATAAAGGTCTTCATTTCCCTGGGGAGCTTGAGGAAAGTTCCTGCTTGATAAAGCAACCAGTCTTTTTATCTCTAGTAAGAAAAACTGGTGCCTATTGTCAAGGTCAGTGCTAGCTACCTCAACTCCTGGTCTCAAGTCAAACCCCAGATCACAAGTCCCTTGTCTCCTATTTAATCCTACTGTATAAAAGGTGTAATCTTTTCTCAATTAAAGGCGCCTGGCAGCCATCCTGATTTACCCTTGGATAGTGTGGCTCCTTCCCCCTCCCCACTGACTCCACGCATCCTCTTTCGGACCTCAACTCCTTGTTGCTGAAGCAGGTCCCCAGCAGGGTACCAATATTTAATATAGACATGTAGTCCTTCATAATATAGATATGTAGCTCTCACAACTGCCCTCTGACACGAGTTAAGCACCTTCTCTCATCTACTCCCATGTGTTGACAAGGGTAGCAAAGGAGATGTTAACAGGTGTTGACGTGCCCAGGAGCTTGAAAGAGAGTCCTTATCTCACTCAGTCTCAGCAGTAGGAGATAAAAGAGTGGGTTACTAGTTTCTCAAGATTTCTTAGAAATACAATTTAAATAACGTATCACCTTCTTCTGAATGTATCATTTGACAAACTGAATGATTCTTTTGTTCGTGTCATACTTTCCGTCTTTGAACTGAGGGTGTTGGGAAGGGCTTGACTTCTATCTTCTCTTCTAAATAAAGGAAATATTAACCCACTGAGACAAACTTCCCCCAGTATGGCTTTAATTCGTTGTTTTTCTTTGTTTATCTTCCCAACATTTCAATGTTGAAGCATATTAAATAGTACTTTAATATTGTCTGCATCAGCGATCCACAGCCAAGAACGAGGCCAAGTTCCAGGAATTCAATTGGACAAGTGGAGGAAGGAATATATGAACAAGGGAGGCCAAGATCATGATGGAGAAATCTACAAGACAGCTGAACCAAACTTGTGGAAACTCATGAACTCTAGACCAACAGCTGTGGAGCCTCCATCAGACCGAACTTGGCCCTCTGTATGTGGAAGACAGTGATAAAACTTGGACTACCGGACAATGAGGACTACTGAGAACTCAAGAACAATGGCAATGGGTTTTTGATCCTACTGCACATACTGGCTTTGTGGGAGCCTAGGCAGTTTGGATGCTCACCTTACTAGACCTGGATGGAGGTGGGTGGTCCTTGGACTTCCCACAGGGCAGGGAACCCTGATTGCTCTTTGGGCAGACGAGGGAGGGGGACTTGATCTGGGGAGGGGGAGGGAAATGGGAGGCGGTGGCAGGGAGGAGGCAGAAATCTTTAATAAATAAAAAAAAACTTGGACTACCTGAGTGACCCCTGGCCAATAGGACCAGGATCGATCCCTGGTGCATGAGCTAGCTTATTGGAGCCCATTCCCTATGGTGGAATGCCATGCTTAAACTTAACAAAGTGAGGAGGGGCTTGGGCCTGCCCCAACTTAATGGACCAGACTTTTTTTGCCTTCACATGGGAGCCCTTACCCATTGGGAGGAGCAGATGGGGTTAGATTAGGGAGGAAAGTTGGGGTTGGGGGAATAGAGGATGCAGAAGAGAACTATGAATGGAATGTAAAATGTTAAATAAATTTAAAAAAGAAAAATAAGTAGTCAAAAGCAAGTATCAACTGTTTACTTTTCATTTTAATTCAATAAAAATATCTAATATAAAAAACAAACAAACCAAAAGGGACTACACATCCAGACACAATACTGGTCTATAGAGTCATTCAGACACAATATAGACAAAATGTGTGTATTGGTAGGGAGACCAATAAAAAATGATTATATTGAAATTAAAATGTATGAACCTTGAAGTACATAAAATTGGTCAGCTAGTGGTTTTGTTTGTTTGGTTTTGGTTTTGGTTTTCCCAAGAACAAGAGAAAAGCAAAATAAAACAAATGAACAACAATTTATTCCACACAGTGACATAATGACCCTTCTGGAAGATAAAGAAGAAATCTGGGCCACTCTCAAAGCACAAAGATAGATCTGGTGACTCCCATAGAAAATATCTCTTCTGGCTTCATAAACTATCATTTTATACAATTCATTGAGTATGATTTTTATGCATCTAACAGTTTTTCCCTGATATATATAATTAAAAGAGAATTTTAAAATTTCAAAAAAAGTATTTTCTGCATCTACATGGCAAGAATTAATTGGATGGTAGAGTGCTGTTTGGCTTATATTTGGGGGTATTCAGAACTGCCATTGGTCCTTAGAGCTAATCCCAGAGTGATTATGGGGATCCCTGAAGACCCCAGTGAAACAAGAAATAGATTCCTTAGATGACTGATGTGTGTTGCTATGACACAGCCTGTTAATCTTGATTTATGTGAGCCCAAATTATGGCACTTTATGAAAAGGGTGTTCCATTTGAACAGTGTCATTAATGGTTATTGTTTAGGAGGAAAACAGGGGAAACAATCAAGCTAGAATATGAAATTTGAGCAAAAGGAGAAGCGTATATCCTTATGAGTGAAATAAGAGAATAAAGAATGTGCTAAAGTAGAGAAGAAAAGCGTGTTTAGCCACGCAGCACAAAGGTTCAGACCACAGCCACTGGAACATGATGCCTTGTGCAAGATTCATTAATGACAAGAATGAGGTAACTGCTTGTGCTAATTCAAGACAACAAGAGGAGATGTTTAAAACAAAATGGAAGAAGTGGAGGTGCTTTAATACTCAAGATTGCTGAGGCTCAGAAAACACTGTGATCCAGAACAGGGGAAGTAAGTGGAGGTACAGCAAACGCTTGTTTATATATTTATCTTGACTTCTTTTGACACATGTGTTTCATCCCACAGAAAGGCATTTTCATCTATTTACTTTTTTTTTCAGTTCCAGCCACAGATTGTTTCAGGTAACACAGGAAAGCATACCTTAGTGTGCTCTGCAACCCAGAAGCTAGTAACTCTTTTAGCTCTGGTTCCTATAGTCATGAGAGGAGGCGATGCTGCAGACCTCCTTATTTGGGATAGGTTCAGATTTTTAATCTACATTACTTACATCTATCACCAACTTTAAGGACATGCCTGTCCCTATTTCTCTGAACAACTCTTTACTCTCTACTCTTTAGGAAATTCTAAAGCTTTAGAAATTATTCCAGATCTCTGATACTCAAATCTTTGCAGTACATTTCTCTTCGGTCAAGTAAGGCATACTCTCTTGACTTGCCCTCAGATACAGATTCTTTTTGCTGCTTCTGAATCTATGTATTAAGCTTTCATGCCTGTTAATCGCGTCTTTTATTTCTAATATTTTGTTCCATTGATTTCTTTTAGATGTTTTCTTCTTTGCTGGGGTTTTACATGTTTTTATTTATTTCAAGAGAACTCATAATCAAAACATTCAATGGCAGCTGCTTTAAATTCTTTGTCAGGCTTTTAAACATACTATTTGTGGCAATGTTCTTATCTGTTTTCTTTCCTCATTTAGGTTGTAGTTTTCCTAGTTCTTGATGTGAAAATTTATGCTTAATGTGTCCTTGGTTCTGAAGACAGAAGGGTGCAACATCCTTGACCCTCAGTCTTTTCTAACAAGGAGTTCAGGTTTATGTGTAATAGAGAAACGGGGGTTGTGTATGTATGTCCCACCTGATGGGCTCCTTCCCTTATCTTCCTACTTCTTTTTTTTTCTTTTAAGCTTTTACTTTATTTGTTCTCTAGGAAATTGTCTGCATGATATGGCACATAAAGTCACCATAGATCTACTCCTTTAGCTTTTTGCCAACACCAACGTTGGCTGGCCTTTGAGGGCCCCATGACCTTCTTCATTCTGTTCTTGTGTTCCTTTCGCTGTTTTCAAGGAGTCTTTTTCTACTCATAAAGGCCACGTTTTGCCTGTCTATGTTTGAGCTCATTCTGCATAATCTAGAGACTCATAGGTCATGCCAAAGCCAGTTGTTTTGACACCACCAACGTGGGTTCTGAATCCAAATACGAAGATGATAGCTGCTGGGGTTTTGTATATTTTGGCTAGCTTTTCCCGATTGTCTATCTTTGGTGCTGTTGCCTTCCTAGGGTGACAGACATCAGGACCATCTATTTCCTTTGAAGAAGAGGATTAGTCATGAACTTCCTGGTCATAAACTACTGTGTCATTCTTGATGGCTACTATGCAGATGAGGAAAAGAGCCTATCTTCCTACTACTTTTCTTAGGTTAGAGCTCTTGTCCTTTGTCTTTATTTCAAAAGATTGTTTCCAAACACATTCACATTAGTATTTTTGTCTGTTTGGTAAAGGTAGAAAAATAGGCAGCTTTCACATCCTGGACTTTTCAGCGCACTGTGAAAACATGTAAGTACATGTGTCTTTACATTGAAAGTAGGGACTCCATGTTTCTAGCTCATATTTGCACCCTTAATCTCACATTTTATGTCTCACAACTCTGTAGAGACCATGCTTTAGCTTTAAGAGCATCCACAGTTACTCCACTTAGTGGTGAATGTTTCTTGACTGATATGTCTGATTTTCCCATTGAAATGTGAATATGCAATTTTAATCCAAAATAGTAATGATACCTTAAAAACAGTGGTTCTCAACCTGTGGGTCATGGTTGGTGTTGCATATCAGATATTTACATTATGATTCATAAGAACAGCAAAATTACTGTTATGAAGTAGCAACGAAATAATTTTATGATTGAGGGTCTCCACAACATGAGGAACTATATCAAAGAGTCACAGCATTAAGAAGGTTGAGAACCACTACTTTAAAATGTATTCTCGAATATGTAGTTGTTTGGGGATGGATGGTCTTGTTGGTAATACTGTATTTTTATAGTACCATGAGAAAATACATACCACATAGATTCTTTAATGTTCTATGGGAAAACATTGTTGGACACAGTTTGATAAGAACACTCTTAGGGAACATGCAAATCAGTGAACCTTTTAAGTATATTTTGTGTGTTACAACTGTATGATTTTTAAAAGGCAAAATTGTTTACATTCGAAGACATATTAACTATGCATCAATAAAAAGGGGTGCATGAAACACCACAGAAATGAAATTCATTGTTTACACATAAATGATTCGGAAATTAGAAGAAACTTGATATACATAAGCCTTTATTTCCAAATTCCAGAGTAGAAAATATTTGAATAATAGAGTCTAAAGTTAAATTGCCTTTTTTTCCTTTTAGAAAACAATATAACTATGACTGTAGCAGCAACTCCCTTCTGTAACTGAAATGATCTGGGCAGAGCCTGGGGTGGTTTCGAGTTTGAGTTGAGAGTATTGTACTAACACATTCCAAGTTTCCTTTCTTAACTTATGACTCTGGGGCTGAAATAATGATCTATTTTTCTTCCCTTTAAAATAAATCTTTTCCCGCTTCTAACTACCAGGGGAATATTACGAAAACATTCAGAACTAACTTCACAGAACTAACACAGCCTAAAAAACCACGCATCAGCATTGTGGAAAAGGCTGTATTCCCAAAGAGGTAAAAACTCCAAACACTGTCAGCAACACGGAACTCTTTACTGTTGATTCCGAGAAGCATTAAGTTTGGAGTTCTCGCAGCTCATTTAGCAAGAATAAACTTACAAGAAGAAGGCAGGATGAACAGAAAAGGAATATAAACAGGAAAGACTCCCCTGTGCCCCGTGTTATTCTTTATCGAGCAGCCTGCCTGATTCTGAAAAGTTTGAGAGATGAGGTAAGATGGGACAGAGGAGGTGGGGAGCAGAATGAGGTCTAAAGTAGAAACTTTAACACTGAATAATGCCCTTTCTCCTCCACAGTGCCTTGTTCTTCCAGAGATGACCCTAAATGACAGACAGCTTTAGAAAAGTGATGACCGCCCTTCACACACACGTCTGATCCACAAACACAAGGCAGAGAGAAAACTAACTGGGAATGGCATTGGGTTTTGAAAGCTCAAAGTCAATCCCCATTTCTCCCCCACCAAGTGAAACATTCTCCAATGAGGCCATACCTCTTCATCCTTCCTAAACAATTCCAACAAATGAGTACTAAGCATTAAATATGTGAGTCTATGGGGGACATTCTCATTTAAATCAACACAGGTAAGCCCCAGTCCACTCTGGAGAATGCCATCCCTGGAGCAATAGGCCTGAACTGTCTAACAGTGGCACCTGGGGAAGCAGACAGAGGAAGTTAGTATGCAGCATTCTCCCATGCCCTCTGCTTCAGTTCCTTTGTTGGCTTCATTTGATGATGGATGTTAATCTGTAAGCTGAAATAAACTCTTTACTTCCCAACTTAGCCTTGGACAGAGTGTTATCATGGCACCAAAAATCAAACTACAACACAACCTAGTATCAGAAAGTGGGTCTTGCTGGGATAAGTCAAAGCATATGGCTCTTATGCCTTGGACTATAATGTGTGAACAAATCAGTACAGCATTCCTCCATGGTTGCTGCTTAAGGCTATGCCTTGAGTTCTTGCCTAGACTTTCCATGAAGACAGTTTGGAACCTGTAAGATGAAGTAAACCCTTGTAGTTCTGGTTGTGGTGTTTACCACAGTAACTAAGGCATAAACCTGAACAATGCCAAAATGAATATACAGTGCCCAACATGTATATTGCCAGTGATGCCAAACAAGACAAGTCTCTGTCTTCTTGCTTCAGATATTATATGCTAAACAAATGACTTTCCTATAGTCTTTTTTTACCCATTTCTGACTTTTGTTGGATTTTCCCTGTTTGAAATGCCTTCCAAATGTAGCACTTCAATGCTGTACTAGTAGGTGCTTATAAGTATAAGAAGGTTGACATATGCCTTACTGGGGAAATGCTTGTGTTAGATGGCCTTCCTTCAGGCAAGAGTTATAGTGCTGTTTTATAATAGTTCAGCACTTCATATTGAAAACATTTATCAAACAAGTTGCCTTTAAACACAAACATGCAGATAGTGAAATTATACATTGGTTAATGAAGACAGTGTGACCAGTGACTGGTGGAAATCTGACTCTGTATAGCCCACCGTAGTAATGCTTCTGTGTTTGATAGCTTGTTATTTATAATATTTTGTAACTCGTCACTTCAGAAAATAACCAGACCTATTTGTAAAAAGGAATGATAAGTGTAGGAAGCAATACACTGACTACAGAAGCTCTCCCTTACAGTGCTGACAGGCAGATGAGAAAGGGGAAGAAAGGGTGGATGGATCATAGCTACTAAGGAAGGGTAGACATTACTTAGGTACCTGAAAAACACAACTGCTCTGGGTGGGGGTTGTGTTCTGGACAGAGAAAACAATGTGAATTCCTTGAGAGAAGATGGAATGATAGAATCACGACATAAGGAGGGACAATTAGTCATCTGGGATAGGTCTACAAAATACCACTCCACTCACTAGTGTCTTAAGGTCCAAGATCAAGGCCAACAAGGTTAATTCCATCAGAGAACTATGATAAAGAATCTATTTTGTGTTGCTTTGGTTTCTGGTCATTTGCCTAAAACCTGTGTGTTTCTTAGCTTATGTGATTTCACTTGTATGTGATAGTCTCTCTGTGGTTGACAAATTCCCCCTCTTTTCTAAGGACAGCAGTCACACCGGAATTGACATTTTGCGCTTCTGTATGCTTCTTAACATTGCAAGATTGCTAATACCCTTTGTTCAAATAAGGTTACATTATGAGATGACTGGGAGCTGAGAGTTTAAAATCAAAATTCTGAAGAAAAACATAAATAAAGTTACACAAAGGAGGAAGGACAACAAACAATGGTTGAAGGATTTGCAGCCGGGGCCTGTGTAAAAACTCTGATGAGTGCAGACTTGACTCTAAAGGCAGTGTAAGGGGAAATGTGCTTTAGTGGAGAACTATACTCTGCCTAGTGATACTCTCTGAGATTATATGATATTAGTTTTCTATTGACTTTGACCTATTTTGATGTTTTACAGCTATAATTTGCAATGCCAAAAAATTCTTATAAATAAATGCAATTGACTTACCAAGATCACAGTTGAATTTGTATTTATACTTTGCATATAGTTAGGAAGTTGTTGAATTCCAGTACTTTCAATGCTTAATGAGAAGAAGATAATTATTAACACACATTCATTTCTATATGTAAATAAAAGTTACTGTTTTTACCTTTTTTTGGAAAACTATCTTGCAGAGCAATGTGAAGCCTTCCATGAGTAAACCAACAAAGGAAAATGTGTGTGAGTGAGTCAGGCTATACACTAGATCCATTTTTTTAAAGATTTACTTATTTATTATATATACAGTGTTCTATCTTTCTGTATGCTTGCTGACCAGAAGAGGGCACTAGATCTCATTACAGATGTCTGTGAGCCACTATGTATGTGGTTGCTGGGAATTGAACTCAGGCCTTCTGTAAGAGCAGTCAGTGCTCTTAACCTCTGAGCCATCTCTCCAGTCCCCCACTAGATCCATTATTAAGAGGAATGATGGTTCACATCACAGCAGGGGCCGTACATATATGGGTGGCCAGTGATACCACCCGGGGCCAGGGTGTCATCCAGTCCCAGGCTGTTGCGGATGTCATATCTGGGTCTGTGGCCCTGTTACAGCCAGGGTCCAGATTGACTCAGTGGCTCAGTTTACCCCCAAGGGCTATGAAGAAGCCTGGAGTCAAACCAACCACCTGAGTTCAGGTTGGCATTGGAGAACCAGGATGCAGCCATGTCTGAGTGGCCTGTGTCTGGGCCGGAGCTGCAGCTGAGGGCCATGCCAGGGTCTGTGACCCCACTGCATCCAGGGTCTGTACTGATGTCATGCTTCTGTTGCCATCGAAGGCCGTACAGACACCAATGAACAAGAGCCAAGTTAGTGCTCAGGGCCATGCTGCCGATGGGGGCAGTGGTGATGTCTAGACCCAGCTGCTACTAATGGCCATGTTGAGGTCCATGGTTCTACCACAACTGGGGTAATGACGTGACGTCTGAGTCGTGCATTGCCACTAATGGTCATGGTTGGAATGGCAATCTGAGGCCTTGGTGGTATTCGGCGACCACATAAATGTCAGAACCATTCCTAGAGGGTGGCCATTCTTTCCACATGGGGACTAAGCTGCTTCCTAGGACTATGTTTCAATCCCTAGTCCAGCTGCAGCTGGGGTCTGTGTTGGTTTCTGTGATCAGTGTCATCTCAGGAGGCCTAAAGAATCATGTGAGATGAAATCAGAGGACTATAGTGAGCCAGTCGTGCCCTTCAGTGCCCTGGGAAAGTTCCAACTTAAAAATTCCCCCACCCTGCCGGGCACTGGTAGTGCATGCCTTTAATCCCAGCACTCGGGAGACAGAAGCAAGTGGATCTCTGCGAGTTCGAGACCAGTCTGTTCAAGAGCAAGTTCCAGGACAGGCCTCAAAGCTACAGAGAAACCCTATTTCGAAAAACCAAAAACTAAAAAAATAAAAAATTCCCTTACCCATAGCAGGTCTATTCTTCACTCTGGAAGCCTAATATAAAGCAACCCTGCTACAACTTTAGTCTGGAGTGTTCTTGCTATTCAATAATTTGAATAAAATTAATTTCTTTAGTTATTAGATTCCAAAGTAGATTTCAAGTGCTTTCAGAGAGCTCTGGAAAGATATCTTGGGTTTAGTCAGCAGATTCAGGAGCATTCTTTCCTTTCCCCCTGCACTACAATGACTGCTGTCTTCTCCTCCCTTTCCTCATGAGAGTAAAGGATTTAAGAGAGTGTAATTGTCTGTCCCAGTATGAGCTTGACTAGCCTATGCACTGAGGATGACTTCAAACTCACAGAAATACCCCTGCCTCAGTCTCCAGGTGCTGGAATTAGAAGTGTGCACTCTCACGTCGGGCAGTTCTCTTTAGATATATGTAGTTTTCTTCATCTTGTGATTTTTTTCACCTTGTAATTTTTACAACTGCTGGGTAATTTCTGTTGTGACCCTCTACAAGAGGGTATCTCCCTGCTCAATAGTTCTGTGATAATAACAAAAGCATCTTAGCATGTTTAATTATTTATAATTTAAGCTAAAAGTAGTTACAGCTATATAAATAAATGGAAAGAAAATGTCTGGCAGTGACATTAAGCCCAGGCTGTTTTGATCTTTGACAGAACTTGGTTGTGTAGGTGCTTCATGTGACCTGACTATGTTTTGAATGCATCTCTATACTCATAATAACAGTCAACTTCAGAATTTCGGGAAATTCTTTTCACGGCACAAATTAAAAGTTTTTCCAGTGGAAGGAACCCCTTCTGAAGAATAATCCTTTCCACCTTGAATGAACAGTCAAATCATAACTTGAGAACTTGCCTATGGAGCTGGAAACATGGGAGGTAACTCTTCTCTTATCTGTAGTCTCTGGCTCTAACATACATGGCCATGTGGGCATTAATATAAAGGACAAAGAAACAAGAGAGGGTCTGAAGAGACTGGGTTTGAAAGAAGCAGTAAAGATGATAGCGGATCAAAGTACAAAGTACCAGGGGCCAAAGAGTACAGCAGGGAAATGGGTTCAAAGATGGCAGGAAGACTCACCAAAAATTAAATGTGAAAATTCCATATGGAAACCTGCACTTTGGCTTTCAGAGATAAAACAAAGAAAAACCAGCCTACAATTCAAAATCCCAGAGAACCTAGACAAGAAAGAGAACTCTAAGAGAGACATACATGATGAGAATCTAATCTATAATGGAAGTAGAAAAAGACAGGATCTCCTTAATAAATTTGGAGCATGGGGATCATGGGAGAGGGTAGAAAGGGGAGGGGAGTGGAAAAAATATATAGCTCAATAAAAACAGTTTTAACAAAGAAAACCTGCACTTTGTAAAACAACTAAGAATAAAGTCTTGGTCACTGCACCTGGAGAATTGGTGTTTTTCTCTAAAGATATTTAATAAAATCTTGCACAAAGACCAAAAGAGGTAAAAATGCCTTTATAAGTGATTTTTTTCTGTTGTTTATAGTTCTTTTTTCATCATCAGAAACAATCTCAGCAGAACAAGAAAGAGACCTTCCCCTTTTCCATTTTATTTGAACCAGGGATTTGCATGTTCTACGGATGAGATGATTACAACCATGAAAAGCAAATGTGTATTTCAGGTGAGTATTATACATAAGTCATAAGCTTTACCTATTCAGCGTCTGTGTGGAACACTTAGAATTCATGAGGTACGCTGCTGTGTCTGTTGGTACTTCTTATTTTATTATTTGCTATTGTTACACATGCATTTTCTTTTCCAGCACATGCCCTTCAGCATAAGATATGAGCCTAGCCTTCTAGTGTTCACTAAATATCCAAGAATAGTGGCAGACATTGACATGCAAAAGAAAAATGATTGATGCTAAATTGCTTATATTTTGAGTAATGGCTTCTTTGTGGGTGACAGTGAGAATTTACAAATCCCTGTGTTTATTAATTGTTAATATTTTAAATAGTGGGCTGAATGGTAAACCAAATAACCTCAGGGCATCCCATTGGAGAAAACTGAATTAAAGTCTTGTTTTTTCATAAGAAATACAATAAATTCAACATTTTAAAAACAATACTTTTAATTTATATTCTTCCTTATATGAGAAGGCTGAAGTGGCCAAAAGACAGCAAGTTTGCAAGTTCAATAGGTTAAGAGGTTGAGCCTATAATTGGAGAAGGGTTTGCAAAGCAGTGAAAGAATGCACACCTACAGAATAATCCTCTGAAATACCAAATTTTATGCAGGAGGAGGCTGGCAGGGCCATTTATGTGATTTGAATCCCAGAGTGAATTTATGAAATCATCCTCTCTTTCTTCCCCTTTCCTCCTTAACACCCCATCAATCAGAAGGTGTATCTGCACAGAGATAGTCTTCAAAGTTGAGAAGTTGAGCTGCTTCTAGGGTGTAAATCTCTATTTCAAAAGAGAGAGACACCGCTGAGATAATAATTATAGAGGAAGATGTCATGGATCCAAGAAGAAGTTTAATTGGGAGGAGGTTGGAGGGGGAAGGAGGAGTAGAAATAATGTAAATAGTATACAGCTTACTAGTGCATAAAATTCTCCAAAACAATTTATTAAAAATAATTAAATGGCACATCAAATTGTGTGAGATAAACAATGTCTACAGATTATGGTGTTAGAGGTGTTTGTGTGTGTAAGAGACAGAGAGAAAGAGAGAGAGAGAGCAAGAGACAGAGGCAGGCAGGGAGGGAGGGAAGAAGAGAGAGAGAGACAGAGACAGAGACCTTCCTGGGTCAAGGTCATTCTCTAACTTTAAGCAATCTTTCTTCCTATAGAGGAGTCCTAGGATGCAGTTCATCTGCCCCAGTATTACTTTTTTGTCCCAGGTTTTGGCACCTTGAAGGATGGCTTTCTCCTGTACTTGGATTGATAATAACTTCTTCATGTAAACTATCCATCTTCAATGTCTGCAATCCCGTGGAAAAACAAGAAGTATTGTATGCCAATCTTATCCCAGCCCTTTCCTTATTGTTAATTCTGCATAAGCATACATGTGTGCATGTGTGTGTGTGTGTACACATACACACACTTGCCTTTAGCACTCTAGTATTTTTCAAAATACGGTCAACCAACTCCACATATTACAGTGTAGATTACAAAGAAAACTGAGGCCTAAGTGAATGAATCCCAAATAAATGGGTCCTGAACAAATAATAGCATGTTTCTGGTCCTCAGGAGGATAAGTTAGGAAAGGATGTGTTGACTCTGGCCATAGGCTTGGAAAGCCATACATGACTCTGTGGACTGCAGCTCATCCCCTACTTTCTTTATATGGAAACACTGAAGAGTGTAGTTGGTGAGTGTGTCATATAAAATAAAAGCCGTTCCAGTTGGCTATGGTCACCTTTCTTTTGATTTTAAAAGGAATTAAGATATTTTCCCAATCCCCACAAAAATATAGGTCTAACGCCATGTTCCTGCTATGGCATTGGACAAGGCAGTGCCAACCTGAATGAGGATGAAGGAGATACAGTTTGAAGGAAGAGTGAAGACCAGAATTATATCTCATCTACCTCTTGGCTTTTCACTGAATTATCAAAAGAAAAGAAACACCAGGCAGTGTGTGAGAGGGTAGTTCCTATCTGGAGACAGACATGCTATGGAAAAGCAAAGATAAGGAGCTACTCAGAAGTGGGGCAGTGCCTCTCCTTCTGATCTCACAGCACAATTTCAGAAGGCTCCCCAAAGGGATGGGAAGGGAAGAGATTAGCCCCGAGTCAGATCGAGGCCAGTACAACCAAGTCCACATGAGAATTCAGGTAATAATGGATATAAGCACTGAATGAAAGAATCTCTAGAATGAAAGAGAGAGAAAGAACTCCAGAGTCTTCAATTTTAATTGTGCATCACCTTGCAATTCTGAAAGCAAATACTCCTACCATGAAGAAAGGCATGCTTGTCTGGGCTGGAGATAAGATTTGTTCAGAGAAAAAAAGATTCAAATGAGAAATAAAACACCTGGACTTCCGTGTTCTTAGAGACATCAAGTCAAACCAGGGTACAGCTGTGCAAATTTGTTTCTTTTACCATGAAATGAAACCAAAGTGTCTTTGGCTATTCACAGAACCTTGTGAGACATGGAGCCAGGTCTTACTTACTTTTGACATTGTTACCATTTTTTCAATGTTTGAGGGTGCTAGTTCAGAATAACATGCTTTCTCATATATTCAGATCACACCTTTATCTTTTCCCAATACTGATATATTTGATTTCCCTTTTTCGTAGCTCTATAAAGACAAAGTGTACAGAAAATGTGCACATCTGAACTGCTAGTGCCATGTAGAATCAGGACTATGTTCCTGGTAACCTCTGGCACAATACTCATAATTTGATGAATTTGTTGTCTGCTTGCTCATTGTTCTATTGCTGTGAAGAGACACCATGACTAAAGCGACACTTACAAAGAAGGCATTTAATTGAGGCCTTGCTTATTGCTTTAGAGAGTTACTCCATTATCATCATGGTGAGGAACACAGCAGCACACAGACAAACATGATACTGGAGAAGTAGCTGAGATCTACATCCTTATCCTCAGGCAGCAGGCAGAGAGAGAGAGGAGAGAGAGAGAGAGAGAGAGAGAGAGAGAGAGAGAGAGAGAGAGAGAGAGAGAGAGAGAGAGAGAGAGATGGGGGAATCCTGGACTGGGTGTGGTGTGGTCTTTGGAAACCTCAAAGCCCACATCCAGTGACACACTTCCTCCAACAAGGCTAAACCTACTCCAAACAAAGTCATGTCCTTCTCCAATAGCGCCGTTCCTTGGTGACAAAGGATTCAGATATATGAGTCAATGGCAGCCACTCTTTTTCAAGCCTCCACATGGACAATGTCTATGTTTCTACATAAAACCCCTTAATTAATATATCATATTGACTAATGAACACTGAGCTTATGATCACCAGTGCTGTAGCTGCAGTCTAAAGGAAACTTAACCAACTCAGGAGTTGCTGTCTAAAGCACACCATAGCTTTGAGTTATTAAGAACCTCATAGGGAATCCATTTTAACTTTGAGTCATTAACATAGAGCACAAAATTGCAAATACACAGTATCAAATAGAACACAAAAAGACTTGTTTGCAAAATGAAAGCTGAAAAGAGAAGATTCACAGTTTAGCCTCTGCTGAGAATATACAATCCGGCCTTTTTTCCCACTCTACGTTAGTGTTTGTTGTAGGATTGCAAATACATTAAATCATGTAGACAAATTTGCAGTTGCAATGTCCTTAAATAATAGCAACCAAAAGGATTTTTTCCTTTGAAGAGCATTGTTTCTACAACAATCAGTGGTTCCTGTTCACGATATATTCCTTCATGTATCTCCACCCTTTCCCTAAAAGATGTTCCCTTTTCTCATTGTCTTCCTTCAAGAATTAAGTCATTTATGTAGTCCTTCTTGATCTTCAGTTACAACTCTTTCAAACTTCCACGTATCATTGAAATCCCTGTGCTTATTAATATGAATATATTTGCATTCTCATCTTATGTAAGTGGCTGGGAGCCAAAATTAATTTATCTTTGTATTTTCCACTGCAGAACAGCATGCATATTTATTATTGCACCTGACATCTATTAACAGTTTCAGCAGATATTTATTGGGCATCTGCCACAAGCCAGACATGCTGCAGGAAAGAAAATAAACTCCGAAATAGAACTTTGCCTTGTCTGAGTGCAATTTCACAGGGAAGGAAACAAAATAACAGCAATAAAAAAGTTACAGTTGCACATCTGTAAGGTGAATATGTTCTTTGAAATGTGATGCAAGATGAGTTTTGTCATTGTGAAAACATTATAAATCATAGTTACATAGATCTTCAGGGAATAATCTGCCACTTGAAACACTTAAATCTGACCATAGGCCAGGCGGTGGTGGCGCATGCCTTTAATCCCAGCACTTGGGAGGCAGAGGCAGGCGGATCTCTGTGAGTTCGAGGCCAGCGGGGGCTACAAGAGCTAGTTCCAGGACAGCAACCAAAAGCTAAGGAGAAACCCTGTCTCAAAAATCCAAAAAAAAAAAAATCTGACCATATATATATATAGTGTTCACATTCTTTAGAAAAATCTCTCTCTCTCTCTCTCTCTCTCTCTCTCTCTCTCTCTCTCTCTCTCCTACCTATCTAGCTCTATCTAATCTCTCTATACATATATCCGTATATCTATGGCTATTTATATATCTTCATATATAGACAAAGAGAAATGTTTATGTACTGTTATATAGTGTATTCCATATGTTATGTGTGTCTATAATATAATTATTGAGACCACAATGAACTCAACAAAGTGGAAATTAAATTATGTTCATAGAAATGATTCTCCATTGTTAGATCTAGAAAACACAAATTCTATGAGACAATATACCATACTTTTTACAATGAAAATTTTTATGAGCATTATTACACTGGAATAATAATAAAAATATAGCATAATAAATATCTAAGCCAATTACAGTCTTCTTTTTTCATTATCAAATACTACACATCATGTATGCTGTATTCTCATAGGCCACCATCCTTAGCACAGCTGTCAAAAACGTGCTGTGCTACAGTATTAATAAAAGCCATAGTTTTGCTGGTACTAAGACATTACCTACTCTCTTATACTCTTCCAAGACCTATCTGTGATCTCTCATTGACTGACATACCTGTATTCAGTGTGACCGGAGCTAGTCTTCATTACTCATTCATTTCTTATATTGGTAATCTGTCTACTTACTAAAGTATGTGTATAATACCAGTTACAGATATTTGGTTGCCAACTTGGCAAACCCAATAAAGACATCATACTTTTGAAAATCATACTTCTCTAGCTTTCTAAAATTTTAGGTATTCATCAAATAAATCATATATCCAGTATCACAATTACTATTGTTTTGTAAGAATAAAAAGACAAGAGCACTAGCTACTCTTCCAGAGGCCACACTTTTGTTCCCATCACCCACATAGGGTGGATCACAACCACTTATAACTGCAACTTCCAGGGATCTTTCACTCCCTTCTAACCATTGCAGCATCTTCTCCCATCCATACAAAGAAATAAAAATAGAATAAAATCTTTCTGAAAATAATTAATTCGTTAACTTATTGAAATTATTAATAAACATATAAATGCAACTGTGTTTCAAGTGCTATCTCACCTCCTCCTTCTTTATCTTCTGGAGTGCTCTGAACAAGGAGGCAATAGGGTGTTCTGGTGTCTTAGTTCCAAATTACTGCTATCTGCTGGCTTAACCATCACAGCTATGGATGCTGGAGACAGGATGTCAACAGGGTCAGGGTCAGGGCCAGGGGTGGGTTGTTTTCCAGGTTGGAATCTATCAGTTCTCTTCCCATAACAAGAGTACCAAGTTCTTTGGCCTCTTCTGGATTCTTATGTATAAGAATTCTCATCTCCTCCATGAACATTCTACTCTCGTGATCCAGTTTATCCACCTTTGTGTCAGTACTTCCATTCAGCATCAGAATTTTGGAAGCACAGCATTACTTTCACAAAAACTAGCAAATAGAGTTGACATGAAGTCATTTTTAACAGAGTTTAGAGTTTAGGATTAGGAGGGGTAGTAGTTCTCAACCAAATTTTTATAATATCTTGAAAGTTCCGTGAAAAACAAACATGTGGAGGGATTGCTTGTGTTTTGGGATAGGGCTTTGAACTGTGATCTCCTCCTGAGTGCTGGTTTTACAGGATTGTGCCTCAGATTCAGACAAAGGGGGAGGGTTTGAGTGATACCACTTGCTAGTATTGAGCAACTGATGTAGCACTAAGAGGCTTTGGGTGACTCAGTCTACTCATTTAAAAATTCTCACAGGAATTTCTTTGGTAAAGGATGGGGAGAAGCATGGAAATTATCCCAAGGTCCACAGTAGTTAAAAGGTCTGGTCTTAATGAAATTTGGAGATTTTTGATAAACTGAAACAAGCACTTAAAGATGACAGTCTGTAAAATATACTTCAATGCTCTATTACGAGTAGTAATCTCTAATTTATAGTAACATAAAAATTAAAGTGGCTTAACTTCAAATATAATTATGATTTAGCTCATAAGATATTTGGACGCCGGAAAGTGCGGTACTATTTGGTGACTCCATTTTGTTGCCAAAGATGCAGGAACCTCATATTCTTCCCTTCTGCCAACTCTAATTTTTACCTTGTATTATCAAATCATATCTGAAAGTCTCCATATGGTCTCCAGACTTTATTTTATTGTGACATCTTTGTATGTGAGAAGGGAGGGTGAGCACGGTTGTTTACAAATTAAATTCAAGCTCTGCTAACAAAGGAAGGGGGTGCTTAAAGCTCAGCATGGGGTGGGAACTTATGTTCATATCATGTTGAGAACTTTGGAGTTGGTTCTCATCAGACATAGAAAGTGACATAACAAATGAAAATAGTCAGACCCTACACAAAAAGCACTGTGACCCACATTCTGCACCAGCCAGTCCAAGAAACAAAACCTCAGTAACTGCCTAATTGAAATGATCATGATTATCAGCTTTCCTGGCTCCACCTGCTCCCCAGCTTCCAATTTTGGGACAACCAGAGAAAAACAAGTATGATACCAGCCAAACATAAACCGTGTCTTCTTCCAGCTGGCCTGCAGCTTCTCTTTGCCAACAACTTTAATTCAGGTCATGCTGAAATATTTTCATTTGTTCAGCCTTAATCCTTTGCACTTCTCTGATTTCACTTGGTTATCTACTAAGCAAAAAATGATGGTGGCTAAATTTTTTGCTATGTCAAGTGAACAAATTGCCTTTGTAACCTCTAATAGAGGTTAGCCTTCCCTTGCTGCCACATCCTAAAGATTTTAAGAGGTCTTAATCAAAGAGGTGATATAAAGAAACTAGAAAAGAGTAGACATGAGCCAAGTAGTTAGGGAGCTTATTAGCTAATGTAACTAAATATTTTAATAATTTAATCCTGAACCTCACTGTTTAGCAACATGAAATGTCTTTATAATTTATATCACAGTCCATATAGGAGTCTGTTTCCCAAGCATTGATTTAAAGACTGAGGAATTTCCTACACTCTGGCTTGCCCACTTTCGGAGCTTTACACAAATCTACATGACATCTGTGCCCAACTAGAATTTAAAACAGAGATGGAGTATGACAAATGACACCGAGGTTCGATGACCAAGACTTCAAGAGCTATACTTTTTCCTTTCTTCAGTTTTCAGTTCCTGGATTGAGTCTCTTGGCTATAGTCTGTCCACCAATAGGATTGAAAACTGTGGTTTTCCGGATGCCTCAAGGAAAATGATGAAATTCGGCACTTACATGATGTTGCCTTTGTCACAGAAAGCCACTGTGATAATTCAGGAAAGAAACAGTGTTTTCTGCGTGAAAATAAAAAGAACTTGACAGTGTCCAATATCTTGAAGTCAAGGTATGATATGTATGGTGATAATGAGTCATATTATAGTATATGATATGATCCTAGACTTCTAGTTTATCATTATGTGTATTGACATTACTATGTATAATGACAAGGATGAGAAAACATTTATTTAACTGGAAAGGTTTAAGCAAGCTAAAATATTGAAAAGTACCTAGGGATATAGAAAAGACAATGTGTGATCAGAATTTTCCTAGGGGATGATAATTTAATAATTAGGAACTTTAACTATGTGGTAAGCCTGGAAATGAATAAAACAAGCCAAGGGTCAGGACCATGCAAAGAGTCTCAAAGCCCTTGAGAAAGTGCAGTAGTTTGTAGAGTGTAATCAGCAGAACTTGGGGATCTAGGAATCTGTGCCTATGATTGCCAGCACACTGTGAGTTTTTTCCATGAATTCTGTGCTGCTGGAGACCTGATATAGAGACCTGTGGTCCTACTGCACTTCTCAGAGCTTGGGTTTTATCAGTTCATTCTGTTCAAAGAGGAGAGGGGCAATTCATCATTTCTCACAAATATGCAGTGTCCAGGAATGTATATAAAACTGGTTCTGCCTCTTTAAGTTTGGATGCTAGAACTGTAGTAAGTTAGAAGGTGTGCTAGGCTGGAGCCAGAAAAATCAGGCAAACTGTAATCACAATGAAGCCAAGAATCAATGTAGCAGCAAAAGTGTTGTTGGTGATAATATGTTTATAGGAAATGCTTGGTTTAGTGATCAGTGAAAAATGCTCCTTATTTGTCAATTAACTAATTCAGTCAAGAGAAAAGTGAAAATTTAATAACTCTAAAATATAGAATTGGGCCTGAGAAGATGTCTTAGTGTGTAAAGTGCTTGCTGTGCAAGCATCAGGCTCTAAGTACAAGTACCTGGAATTCATGCAAAATTGGGTACATGTCTCTAATCCTAGTTCTGGGAGGGTGGAGGGAGTAGAATCCCAGGGACTCTTCAGCTACTCGAAACAATGAGCTCCAGGTTCTGTGAAAAATCCTGTTTTGCAAAAAAAAAAAAAAAAAGGATTTAAGTATGAGTCAATATTTTCTGAATAACCCATTTTTTATCCTTTCTCTTTTATAGCTAATGCAAATTATACTCTTGAATGGATTCCCCTGGGCCTTGGGGGCTCCTTCACTGAAATGACTGGTGAATATTTATTAAGCCCCTGCATTCCCACATTGTCACTTGAAAAAAATTGTCAACATCTTGAATTAGGGTAAGACTTCTAGCATTTCTTAGCACTATTGTATGTTCCACTAAGTTATTGAATTTTAAAATACTTAAGGGTGTTAGGAAACTTATAAGGGAAATTTTAATTAGAGAAAAAGGATTTGTGAGGCACTCTTAATCTTACAGTATCATAATTTGTTCATGATGGAAGCCCAATAATAGAGAGTTGCTTTTAAAGCTCTAATTGCATTTTTCTTAAATTACAAGCTAGAGAGAATAAATTGGATCTTAGAAATGGGCAAAAGCTAAACTGATTATCACTGTGAGTCACGAGCAATTGGAAGAAGAGATCAAAATGAACACATTTCTAAACCATTATTAAAAACTGCTATTAGAATAATTAAACATGAAATGGAAATGAAATGGAAAACAAAAACAAAATACAAATTGCACCTCCAAAGGAAAATTAAATGCCAGATCACACAGTCAGTGGAGCAGGCCATTAAACAAAGAAAGCACCCACAGCTGTTAGCTGTTTTTCTACAGACAGGCAATTGTGGCTGTTTTCAGTACAAATCGTGTTGCATTATTATTAGTGTGTATTATATTCATGAGTGAAAAGGAAGAAAATATCATTCTTTTCAGAGTGAAGATGCCTGAGGCTCCCATATTCCCTATGGATGCTTCTTGCCAATTAGATGCTAATACTAAAATCCACCAATAATCTGACTTATGTGTCGTCTAGGAAAGACACTATCAGCTTGAGTTTATGGGACTCTTATCATGCATACACAGATTACCAAGACAATCCCTAATGGTGCTTTGCTTTTCTTGAATTATTAATACGTTTATATTGTGCTTCATGATTTCTTGGGGTTCAATTACTATTATTTTAATTGCTATAAGCTAGTGGCAGGATAGAGTTAGAGTAAAATATAAAGATATTTTGGAGCCAAGTTAAAGTCAAATAATGTCATGATAGTTGAACTACCAAATATGGCATGTTGTTCTAGATAGAAAAGAGAGGATAGAAAAGTGAACTTGCCCTGTTAATACAATATAGATTTGCTAAATTTCAAAGAGCTAGTTCAGGAAGAAGTTAGTTTTGGATGCTGTAGAGTTCCAACAAAAAATTCTAATTTATTAAATTCCTATTCAAAGTGTATGTATTTAATTTATACACTTATTTGGTAATATATATGTATGATATATATATATGCTTAAATTTATAAGTTAAGTTGAATTATTCCCAAATCAATTTACACCCTAGAACAAGACAATTTAATTACTTTCACATGTCAGGATTTCACAGAGTTAGAGAGGTGGTCCAATGGTTGAAAGCATTTGTTGCTTTTTCTAGAGGACCTGAGTTCAGCTCCCAGATGCTCATGGGGTCCTTCATAACACTGGATAACTCCAGCTGCAGGGTCCAGCCTCCATAGGCACCGTATATATGTGACAGAACCTCACACAGACACATGCACAGAGTTTCCAAAAAATTAGTAATGTTTTAAAAACCTGATTTAGATCCAGTTTCACAGTATGTAAAAGACAGAATACTGCCCAAAGTATGTAAAAAACAGAATACTTGCCACAATTTGTTTACTGTTGCAGAGCTCTGATGTTTATAAATTTCTTTTTTTTAATTTTCTTTTTTTTATTGAGAAAAAAACAATTTCCACCTCCTCCCAGCCTCCCACTCCTCCCCCCCCACTCCTCTCCCCGTCCCCCCACTCCTCTCCCTCTCCCCCCACTCCTCTCCCTCTCCCCCCACTCCTCTCCCCCTCCCTCTCAAGTCTGAAGAGCAGTCAGGGTTCCCTGCCCTGTGGAAAGTCCAAAGTCCTCCCCCCTCCATCCTGGTCTAGGAAGGTGAACATCCAAACTGCCTAGGCTCCCACACAGCCAGAACATGAAGTAGGATCAAAACCCAGTGCCATTGTCCTTGGCTTCTCAGCAGCCCTCATTGTTCGCCATATTCAGAGAGTCCGGTTTTATCCCCTGCTTTTTCAGTCTCAGTCCAGCTGTCCTTGGTGAGCTCCCAATAGATCAGCCCCACTGTCTCCGTTATTTTATTGTTGAAAACATAATTTCTCTATGTTCTATTTGGTGATAGTTACATGTAGACACAACTCAAATTTGTGTTTGTTTGTTTAAGTATTCAATTATATAGAAGGATAGTCATCATGATCTTTGATAATATACATGTGGTCTTTATTTCACCAAAGACTAACTTTTAGAATTTACATTGGGAACAATACCATGCATTTACCATTTTTCCCTCTTCTAATCTGAACAGCCTCATTCCACTCGAAATTTCTTTGGTCTTTTATTATTTGACCACTAAAAATTCTAAATAACTTGTATTGTGATTACTTTGGTGTTATTGTCTTTTTTTTTATAAGTTTAGTGTACACAGTAGCTTGCTTTTCATTTATTTAGTTATTTATTTATTATGTATACAATGTTCTGTCTGCGTGTATGCCTGCAGGCCAGAAGAGGGCACCAGATCTCATTACAGATGGTTGTGAGCCACCATGTGGTCGCTGGGAATCGAACTCAGGACCTTTGGAAGAGCAGGCAATGCTCTTAACCACTGAGCCATCTCTCCAGCCCTGGTGTTATTGTCTTAAAATGTGGTACCTAGAAATAAATATACAAGGCCAGCAAGAAGACTCAGTAGGTAAAGGCATTTTCTACTAGGAACTCACACAACTTGAGTTCTGATCCCCGGAATCAACAAGCAGGAGAAAACCAGCTTCCCAGAGAGTGGTCTTCTTGCCTCCACTCCACTTGGTGTGCTTGCACCAGCACTGTTTCTGACACAACAGCACATGTGGGTGCCGTGCATGTATTCATGCTGTGTGTGAGAGAGACATCCAGAAGAGTAGACTTTTCGATGGACCCTGTAGAAATAAATAGGAATTATTAAAATCAGTAGTGTATTATGTTATGCGTAGAACTGCAAAGTTCCCCCAAAACCAACAAGGAGACCCAGTCCCTTATGTCAAAGCAAAGAGCCTTGTTCTACACAAGTTTGCAAATTTAGACTCTCCATGTGTCCAACATATTAGAATGATCTGAGAGCCCCAAGCTCAGTTAGAGTTGGGTTTTTATAGTAGTAAAGGTGGGGATGAGGGATTTCTAAGTTTCAGGACCCCAGATTGACTGGCAGGTGAACCTATCTACAAGAGTTGGAATGTTAGGAATTACCTTTGGATGGTCTGTTCCTGGGTGGCACCTGGGTAATCTCAGTTTGTGGTCTTTCCTGCAACCAGGTATTGCCTCAGGGTAAACTACTGAGACTCAGGCCTCTATTTTAAGCTTATACACATTACACCCAGAAGGTACAGAAAACAGAAGCATCTAGCAAACTATTTCAAAGATTTTTTTTTTTTTTCGTTTTTCAAGACAGGGTTTCTCTGTAGTTTTTGGAGCCTGTCCTGGAACTTGCTCTTGTAGACCCGGCTGGCCTCAAACTCACAGAGATCCGCCTGCCTCTGCCTCCCGAGTGCTGGAATTAAAAAGCTGTGCCACCACCTCCCGGCCCTCAACAAAAAAAAATTTTTTAAATATTTATTTATTATGTATACAATAGTCTGTCTGTGTGTATGCTCGAAGGCCAGAAGAGGGCACCAGACCCCATTGCAGATGGTTGTGAGCCACCACGTGGTTGCTGGGAATTGAACTCAGGACGTTTGGAAGAGCAGGCAATGCTCTTAACCTCTGAGCCATATAATTGTAAACGAAGATCAAAGTGTTAGAGTGTATTAAATATTACTAGAATAAGTTACAGGAATGCAGAAGGTTCAGAAACTCAGTTCCAATTATTATTGGCGGTTTCTAGTCTATAGCTGTAGAATTCGGTCCTGAACTGCTAATTAGATCAGAATATATCCAATACAAAGCACTGAAACACAAATATTGAGGCTGTCAAAATGAAACCCAGATGTTTTCGGCCTTTGTCTACTCCTTTTGGTTGTCTTCTACACACACACACACACACACACACACACACACACACACACACACACACACCACAGACACACACAAAACAAAACAAAAAAACTCAACTAAGCAAACAAAATAACCTATGGCTGGAAACAGCCAATTAATAATTAAATCTTTTTTAATGGAGACTGGAATATAAATTAATCAAAATAGTTTTGTGCATCTTCTCTATTTGGTTTGAACCAGGTGAATGTTACTACATTATTTTTGCGCAGAATATCTCTTCTGACTCAAGTAAGAAAAAAAAAGTTTTGTCAAAACAGGAAGACTGGTATGTAACCACATAAGCCACGCTTCCTGGCCTCCCACTTGCCCTTAAGCAAGATGGCAGGCTCCTCTTGCACATGCGTACTGCAGCCCGCCGCGGGCTTCTTCCGTCGCTTGTATTGCGTTGGGGACAGGGATTGCTAGGTTACGCGCGGAGGGGCGGGACAGGAAGTCTCCGTGTTTTGAGGCACCGGCGGCTTCTTTCTGGAGTCTTTCGCGTTCCTGGCTGTCTCTGCGGCTTCTGCTCTCCGTGCTGGCCATGGGGGAGGCAGAGAAGTTCCACTACATCTACAGCTGTGACCTGGACATCAACGTGCAGCTGAAGATGTGAGAGCCCCGGGGGAGTGAGGGCGGTGAGGGGCGGGCAACAGCCCGGGAGAGGGGCTGGTCCTAGGAGGAAATCGGCTGTAACCGGCGCTTCCCCAGAGGGGCACGGAGCAGTTTGCATATTCAGCTTTTGCGGGAGTACTGCAATCTATTTTTACGCAGAAGAAATCAAACCGTAGGAAACAACTCTCCCCACCTAAGAAAGAGGGAGGGAGCAGATTTTTCCTTTAGAGCAGGGCTGAAAGGTGGAATGGGGCATTCGGAAATCTTGAGGATGGGATAAATGAGAATATAGGTGCAGTTTTAACTACATGCGAGATAACAGAGACATAGATTGAACCTTTGGACAGTTTGCATTTTTAAAGGTAGAGACGTTGAGAGGGAGTCGAGTCTTTAAATAAAATCTTGTGGCAGCAGTTTTAAAATACAGGTCAAGGGCATGACATCTTGAAATGAGAACCCTACTGGGAAAGAAAAGACCCCAGAGAAGGTAACTTCAGCACCGTAGAAACATTTGGATAAGTAGGGAAGCTCACCTTTCCGGGCAAGAGCAGTTTTGCTGTGTACTTTATATATTGTCAGAACTTTGCCCAGTGCCATTTCTTGAGGATAGGTAGAGAAATGTGAGGTCCGTGCCTAGTGAGAGCCTTCTTGAGGGTGAAGACTTCAGATTCCTGCGTGGAGCCGGGCGGTGGTGGCGCACGCCTTTAATCCCAGCACTCGGGAGGCAGAGGCAGGCGGATCTCTGTGAGTTCAAGACCAGCCTGGTCTACAGAGCTAGTTCCAGGACAGGCTCCAAAGCCACAGAGAAACCCTGTCTCAAAAAAAAAAAAAAAAAAACAGATTCCTGCGTGGAGAGAACAAATTGCTTTTGAAACCAGGCTGGCCTTGAACTCAGAGACTTCCCTGCCTCTGCCCCCAGGTGCTAGAATCAGTGAAATTAATCCTAAAGCCTGGATTAAGATTAGGTGACAAGGTTTAAAATGAAGCCCGAAGAAGAGAAATCTTTTCAGGAAGTTAGAATAAGCTTCGCAATGTTAGGGTTTTCAGAGTTCCTTACCATTTATAAAAGTGATGTTACTTTAGAAATAGGAAGTTGTCATTAGATAGTTTATAGTTACTTTAGCAGACATAAACTTCTTATCTTTTTATATACCCCTGCGTACTTTAAAACTGCACATCTGAAACAGTCTATTTGTGCTTCCAGAGGAAGTTTGGAAGGGAAGAGAGAGCAGAAGAGTTACAAAGCTGTCCTCGAAGATCCGATGCTAAAGTTCTCTGGGCTCTACCAAGAGACGTGCTCTGACTTGTATGTGACTTGTCAAGTTTTTGCTGAGGGGAAACCTCTGGCCTTACCAGTCAGGACATCCTACAAGGCATTTAGTACAAGATGGAAGTAAGTTGTTCTCTTTGCTGTTGCTCTTTTTTCATTTGCCATGTGAAAGATTGTATATTGTTCTTCCATAGCTTTAATAATGTTCAAAGTAGAGACAGTTTAGCAGGAATTACTATAGAGTTTCTTACCTGTATACCTATGAAACTATAAATATTAGTTAGACTACTGAGAGCATGTAAAGATAGTTGTGTTGGTGTGTAATTACGTCATGTTTGTATTTAGTATGTTGACATTTTGGAAACTAAGCATTTTACTCTTTTCCACCATCAATCAGAGTACAACCATGTCTGGACTCTCTGCTGTTCCATGGCCTTTAATACAAATGCTTTAGATAGTTTGAAATGGCCATCTTGTTGTTTAGATCTTTAGAAGTAGATCTTATGTCATAGGTTCAGGTAAGATTTATAGTCTTTATTTGTTTTCCAAATGAAACTTTAGTTTTAAGTTCGTAGTTTATTCATATATTTACACGTTATACTAGCAGTTCATTGTTGGCACGGAGGGCCAGCATAAGGTAACAGAAAACTCTGTTTTTCCAATAGTATTGTGGATCTTTAATCTCCTGATGCTTATTATCTCAGAGACTTCACGGGGGCATTTCTAGTGTGCAGTCAGTTTTATTCTGCAGTCACGTGGAATGACAGATGCATAGGTACTTGGTACTTTTTTTTTTAAATGTGTGTGTGCAAAGGGTTTTGCCTGTATATATGTATTTATACCATGAAAAGGGTGTTCAGTCCCCTGGAACTGTAGTTACAGATAGCTGTGAGCTACCACATGGATACTGGGAACTGAACCCAGATCATCTGTAAGCACAATGAATATTCTTGACCACAGAGTTGTCTCTCCAGCCCCAAGTGTGTGCCCATAGAAGTTAGCTATGCTCAGAGTGTCACGGACGACAAGGCATGGCCACGTGCACAGTCACATGGCTCTGTTGCTGTACCGGAACCTGGGAAAGGCTTTCAGAGCGAGGAAGCTTGAACATTGCTGGTCAGACTACATCCAAATCAACGATTTCAGTAGTATAAATTCTCTAGTGTTCATTTTGGTGTCAAGTATGTATAAATATTTATATCCACACAACACACACATATTTAATACATTTTATTCTGGGAAATTTCAACTATATAAAAATATAGAAAATAATATGCCCAGGCAAGGTGATGCATATCTTTAATCCCAGCACCCAGGAGGCTCTAGCAGATGGATCTCTGTGAATTTGAGGCCAGTCTTTAATCCCAGCACCCAGGAGGCTCTAGCAGATGGATCTCTGTGAATTTGAGGCCAGTCTGACTCAAAAAAACAAAAACAAAACACAAGAACAGAAACATTATTATAGTACCATCATTACATCTAAAACAATGGACCAGAATTCTGCAATTTAAAATATATTTGAAGCTGGGCGGTGGTGGCGCACGCCTTTAATCCCAGCACTTGGGAGGCAGAGGCAGGCGGATCTCTGTGAGTTCAAGACCAGCCTGGTCTACAAGAGCTAGTTCCAGGACAGGCTCCAAAACCACAGAGAAACCCTGTCTCGAAAAACAAAAAAACAAACAAATATATATACATATATATATATATATATACATATATATATATATATTTGAATATAGAATGTCATCATCTTTGGTTAATACTACTTTTCCCTTTTTCTTTTGTTATGGAAAAATTTTATTCACTATTCCTCACAATGCCCAAAAGAACTTAGAACAAAACCAACTTTGCCTCCTCTCATTTGCTAGCTCTTTCATTCATTGCTTTGCTATTATATGTTTGCAGGTTGTAAAATTAAAAAAAAAAACATAGATCAATAAAAGATCTAAAACAACTGTAGAAAATAGATTGAGAAAATATTTGGGGTATGTAATAAGAGAGTTGACGTTTTAAAAAAATAGACTGAAATTGGGGAAAAACAGCTTTTATGAAGTCTGCTATTAGTATTTGGAAGGTGAATTTTCTGCCCAACCCACCAGAACGGAAATGGTGAATAAACATAATGCACAGTTGATTAAAAATTCAGCAAGAGGATTCGATTTGGGTTCAACCTGAAGACTGGACCAGCAAAGCAGCCCTTATCTTGACTTTAATCTGAAACGGTGATCCTGCCTTTAGGAATCTTAGAATGAGACTGTGTCTGAGAGCTGTCTCCTCCTGTTTTAAAATCCCTCTAGAGCTGGGATTAAAGGCATGCACCACTGGGATTAAAGGCATGTACCACTGCCGCCTGGCTTTCCGTTAGATTTTTTTTTTGGAGGTGGGGGTGGGTATCACTTTATAGTGTGGGCTGGACTCAGACAAACTCATGAATCTCTAGACTGGCCTTGAACTAACAGTCCTGCCTCGCGCTAAATTCTGATACTGTGGGCATATGTCACACTGCTCAGCTTGAGTGTCCTGATTAAATGTCTTGATATACTTATTTCAGGAGCTATATTCAAAATTCCTGTGTTTATATTTGAACAAGCAAAATTGAGGCGATTTCAATTCTTCACATTATTTTTTAGCATATAAACCTAATCTTTTTGGAGCTTTCTCCTCTGACTGAACCATTTTTTTAATGGGCTAATTTGAAAGAAAGATACATGTTTATTCTGTTGACTTTGTTTCCATAGTTGGAATGAATGGCTAAAACTCCCTGTGAAATACCCTGACCTGCCCAGGAATGCCCAAGTGGCCTTGACTATATGGGACGTGTATGGACCAGGAGAAGCTGTGCCAGTGGGAGGAACAACTGTGTCACTCTTTGGAAAATACGGGTAAGCATTCTGTCCACTAGTCCACAAAGGGCTCTTTTTCTTTCCTAGAGAACTTTGATTGTTTACGCCGTCTGGTTTTCTCTCTGAAAACCAGTCTGAAATGAATGCATTTTCTACAGGATGTGCTGTATTCGTTACTCCTCTCACTGCTTTATCAGGGACACAGTTCCCGACAGAAGCAACCCAAGGGTACCCAAGTTCGAGGGCTCAGTGCATCATGGGTGGAGAAGGCGTGGCTGCAGGAGTGTGAGGCAGCTGGTCCCATTGCATCTGTTGTCAGAAACAAAGAGATGAAAGCTGAGGATCAGTTTACTTTCCCTCTGTTCATGTAGTCTGGAATAGCAGCTCGTAGAATGTTGCTGCCTACACTGGGGTGGGCCGCCTGACTTAACCCCATCTAGACACAGCCTCACAGGTATGCCCCCAAATTTGTCTCTTAGGAGGTTCTACACCCTACAGATTTGTCAATCAGAAGTAACCATCCCAGCAGCTAAATGAACCAAGACACAATTTATACTGCTCTACTGTTGAGTGAATGCGAGGACCATTTCTATTAGACTAAAGTCATTGGGACTGAGAGCTTCGGGTCCAGATCTGGACACTGAAGATGTCGTGCCTTTCAATGGAAAGTCCTAGGGACTTGAACTGTCTGGCTCTTGCCATATGCCTTAGTTTTGGTCCTTAAAGTTTAAAAACGTTAATTTAGACATCAATAAATAAGAATTATCTTAAAAGGTTTTGACAATTTTCTGTAAATTAATTTAATGCTATCTTTTGTCCATTTTTTAAAATACAGTTGTTCACACAGCAAGACTTCCTTTTTTGGTGATGTTGTTGAGACAGGTGCCTCCCATCCAGAGGGAGTGGAACATGTGCCTGAAAGGCAAATTAAATCGTAAAATTCTCCATAAAGTTAGTGGTAATAACTAGGAGTTCAGTTTGTTCGCTTGCCATGAGTTAAGATTAAGTCTTAGGAAACCTGTTCATGCTGTTTGTCCATGCCCTCTGCCGCAGTTGTGCGATTTTTGAGCATCACTGCTTTGGGCCATAGTTTTCTCAGATGTCTTCAGTGGCCTCTTTCTCCAAAGGACCCTAGTATGCACTTAGTAAAGTGGCCCTTGAAGCTTCCAATGGAAGGTAGCACAGTGACTACCAGCTGGTGCTCTTTGCCAACATCTGTTTTGTCTGTGTGAGTCAGTAAGGGGGAATTCTTAGTGAGTGCTAATAAATTATTAAAGACTGATCTTGTGCAGTAGTTCCACCAAAGCCAATGCCTCTAACTTGAGCATCTAACTTTAGAGACCTCTGAGTAGCTTCAGAGCAGATTGGTTATCACTTGCATTGGTAGAAGCACAGGCACACTACAGGCGATGTGCAGGTGGGTGTGAATTCTGCGGTCCTGGCAGGGGCTGCTACAGTGGCCTGGCCCTGCCAGCTTGAGCCGCATCCACAGCTGGTACTGGGCCTCCGATGGAGCTGAAGAAGGGCCTGCTGTGCTGGTCCCCTGTCTCGTTCGTTTGGCTTGATTTCCCAAGTGGTTGTAAGGCAGTGCGCATCCTCTGCCTCACCACCGGGAGGTTGGGGGGTGGGAACAGTGTAGTTTTAGACAAGTTTTCATTAGTGTCCAAAGAAAGTGGTGTGATTGCTTCATTACCGGCACTTAGCATTCCCCTCACAAACTCCCCATTTTAAACTCTTTTCTAGATCTGTCCCAAGGTGCCTAAATCATTTAGTAAACCAACTTTCTTCCTGCAAAATGTGGCTTTTTGTTTCTAGTTAAATTCAGCCAGAGTATTTGCTGAGGAGCGGAGCGGTAGAGAGCAGGAAGGGCTGCCACGTGCTCTTTCTGAAGGTGTATGTGAGGATCCCCCTTTTACTAGTGCTTTAGATACTACACTGCAACCAGTTCCTCAGGGCCTGCTTCAAGGTTGTACCGCGTTTTGTTTCATTTCGGACAAGTTCTCATTAGACTGTCTGTGTTACTCTAGAATCTGTGATCCCCCTGTCTCGGCTATCTGGTCTGTTTGAGATGAAAAGAGAAAAAAATTTCACTGTATAAGAGGCTGTGTTTATGTGTTTTTGTAATAACAAGAAAATCTGTAATATGATGTTTTTATTAATGAGAAGATGTATACTAAGGAATGAACATTATTTATTCATAGTCACAGCCATGCATGCCATAGATGGCACAGTTGGTACCAAACCCAGGCAGGCTTACAGAAAAATGATGTCACTTAGTTTCATTTACATCCTGTAAATGTGATGTTGTTCTATTGGCTGGAAAGTTGGTGTCTGCTCTTCTAAGAAGTCTGCTGAGGTGCTTGTTGAGTGCTGGCCTCCAAGCATGGCTGACACCATTTTCCTCATAACAACTACGAATACTTCCAGAGAGGGATCCCCGTTGATTGGCCATGTTGACTTGCCACTCTTTGTAGGAGGAGGGTGTAGGGAGAGTCTCGGGACCCTCACCTGGGATTCACACTGTCCCCTCACGCATCTTCCAGCCATTTATTTTTATGCATTTCTGTCCTGACTATGTGGCTTCATTGTATCCGGGGGTCTTATGTAGACTGTGGAAGGCTAACTGAAGCGGGCTGCATTCGTGTGACCATGCGGAAGTCTGTTCTGGGATGAGACAGACCCATGTCTGGCTGCATTATGGTCACTTAAGTTCCTGTAAGTAACTGCTCACTTATGCTCTGGATTTTACCTTGGTTTGCCACTGGAGCCATATACGAAAGGTGCACATTTGCTTAAGTCTGCTCCGGAAGGAGTTCCCTCCACACTGGTAACATATGCATTGGGTTTAGGTCATTTCTATATACGTCTTTCATTTCTGATCATCTAAGGGAGAAAGAGTAGCTTGAGGAGACATTTGCGGTTTTTAGTAGCTTAGTTCAGTGCTGCACTAACCATCGGGGCCTTGAAGCCGGACAAGCTTGACACACATTTCATTATGAGCTGCCTCGGTTTACCTCTGCTCTGAACTCCTTTCCCTACAGCATGTTTCGCCAAGGAATGCATGACTTGAAGGTGTGGCCTAACGTGGAGGCAGATGGCTCTGAACCCACAAGAACTCCGGGCAGAACGAGCAGCACGCTCTCCGAGGATCAGATGAGCCGCCTCGCTAAGGTACGTGGGCTTCTGAGACGAGGCGAACTCTGACGGGTGTGGATTCGTGTGCCTTTTTATTGTGGATCCTGTCAGTTGTCATCTTAGTTTAAAGTTAGTAACAGTTTTGATATGGTTCATGAGCCTTCGCTCTTGAAAGGCATATATATGCTCCATGATCCTCCTCGCTGTGTGACTTGAGGACATTTTCACCCCTAAAAGCTCCATGTACTCAGCTGTCACCCTTATTCCATCCTCCCTTACTTCCTGATGGCGGCTGGTCCACTTTTTGTCTGTGGACTTCTGCGTGCGTGAAATCACGTACTGTATGGCCGTTTATCTAGATGTGCGTGAGATTTGGAAGTGCAGGTCTCCCATATTTCCATCGGTATGTCTCTTAAGAAAGAGACACATTGCTGTTTGGGGTGAAAAGGGTAGCAGAGCTCCCTACTGAGTGCGCCCCTGGAATAGTCTTCAGCTCCTTTCTTTCTCCAGCTGAGTAAAAACGCATTTCAGCTGCTCCTTTCCAGGTCCACCCGTGTTCTTCCTGGGGGTGTAGGACAGTTCACAAGCCTCTCATGGTCCGCCCTCTCTTTAAGAGTTTATCAGCAGCGAACTTGGATTTGGTTACTTTTCGTGATTTACACATAGATATTTTATTAGAATCATCGCATGTGTACTCTGTGGGCTACTAAAATGTGAAAGATTCGGTTTTTAAGGGTCACAAGAACATAGTTTCAGTCTGGCTACCAAAGGATACTGGGGACTGTGAAATGAAGACCAGCCATTAAGTAGCCCATGAAAACACGGTATTAGGTAATTACTAAGCAGGCATTGGCAACTCCGACCTGGAATAATGCTTTTACTCTGACTTTTGCTTAACTATGGAGTGAAATTCTAATTATAATATGATTAACTATCTAAGTCTGTTTTATTTTAAACAGTCCTTTTATAGTAATTTTAATGGAATAAATCTCTATAATGATTTAGACTGTTTTATAAATCTGTCTAGTTTTCCTTTGGGGAAAAATGTATATGAGAAAAAGAAGTAATCTTTATAGTGCTCAGGTTAGGTATCATTTTTTGGTTTTTCGAGACAGGGTTTCTCTGTAGTTTTGGAGCCTGTCCTGGCACTAGCTCTGTAGACCAACCTGGCCTCCAGCTCACAGAGATCCGCCTGCCTCTGCGTTCCAAGTGCTGGGTTTAAAGGCATGCCCCACCACTGCCTGGCTTCATTTTTTTTCTTTTTAATAATTTGGATATCCTAGAGTTTAATAGGGAATAGAAAAAAAAGTATGTATTAAAATAGGCAGCACCCTACATCTTGCTCATTTTCCTCTCTTCCATCTTTAAACTTTTATAATTAATGCTTGCTTCTGTTTCAGCTGATTTGTGAACATAGTAAGAGATTAGACTTCGGGGCTGTCTGTTGACTTTCACGGTCTGGACCAGCTTCTTGGTAATGATGGCCCAGTGTGTCCACTGTTCCCTTCATCTCTGTTTTTCAGCTTGTCATACTGTAAGAATTTTGATAGGAGGCATGTCCTCCAGGGGCTTTGACTGTGACCCCTGGGCTCCGGTGTCTGATTTATATTGAGCCTGTGTCTTTGGACGTGAAAGGTTAGTGCAGAAGCAGCTTCCGCCCTCCCCTCATTTAGCAGCTCTGCGTGATGCTTTGCCGTGTGCTTTCCTTTCTGACAGTTTGATTAAGAGGAGGCAAAGAAAGTACAAGCAGATGAAAAACGTTTCATGTTTTGTGCGGGGATATTGGGGGGGTGGGGAACTGTGCATGCCAGCAGTAAAGAGGGGAACCGTGGACTTCAGAACCAAATCTGGTCACTGGGTCAGGGTCTGGATCTCAGGCTTCCTGCAGCAGGAGCCAGGGGACAACAGAAGCAGGACAAACAAGCTACCCTGCTGTATGCTGCCTAGATGGGGTTGCAGATTATGGGGCGAATACTCTTTAAGTGCTGTCTGTAATTAACAGTAGGACTGCACTGCACATGCTGTTCACATCATTTACATGGTAGTTTGTAAAAACTGAATGGAAGGCAATCTGCCTTCGATCAAGCTGCTCAACTATAATCTAAGTCATTAAGAGAAAATACAATAGAAGAATGGTAGCTTGAAGTGTGAACTGTCTAACAAATGAAAAGACTTAATGAAGCACAGCTATTTCTTTGAAAGAATACATACATTCTTAAGGATAGCATAGACACCGAGAAGAACCCGTCATACTTTTAGGGAGTTAGTGCTAATGGGGAAACAGTTGAGACTTGACAGCATGCAGTATGAAGTGCACCGCAGATACTCTCTCCCTTGAAGCAGTGACGCCCCTCTTCACATATTCTGACTGTCCTAGTGGATTTTAATCCCAACGAGCAAGCACAGCTTCTGCTTTTAAAATGCTTATCTTACAGAGAAAGAATTTTTGACTAATTAGAGTTCATAGAGAAACTCATTACTCTATAAATGGGAAAAGCACACTCCTGGCCATTACATTTGGGTTGGGTGAAAGTGTCTTATCTTGTTTCATTTATCCCTTTAGATGTTTTTAAAGTGACAATGATTAAAAAAAATATATATATAACGACTGTTGTGATTGGAGTGAGAATGGTCCCCATAGTCTCATGTGTTTGAATACTTGGTTCCCAGTTGGTGGAACAGTTTGGGAAGGGGTAGGAAGTGTGTCTGTCATTGGGGCAGGTTTAGAGATTTCAAAAGCCCACACCGTTCCTAGTTAGCTCTCTTTAACTCCTTGCAGATCAAAATGTAAGCTCTCACCATCATGAGCTCCAGTCCTCTGAAACTGAAAGCTCTGTTAAGTGCTTTCTTGTCTAAGTTGCTCTCTTCATCGTGTCTGGGGACAGCATGGAAAAGTAACTAAGGCAATTGCTGAGATTTTTCAAGGCTGTCAGGCTTGTTCAGTGGTGCCAGTAACATTACGGAAAATATTTTGTATGAAGTTCATAAAGAATGATTTTTGTTCTAGATAGCATACCTTTTATGAACAGCTTGTTTGATTTGATTACTTATCACCACTGTTTAGTGATACAGCCAGGGTTTGGGGCATTTTGTCGCTTTTTTCCTCGTTTGCTGAGTGGCATCTTTTCGATAATTCATTGGTTTGCTCACAGTTCTCCAATATTGTTAAAGCCTTTAGACTTGTCTTAAAACTAGTGGCCCTGAGTAGACTCTGTTGATGCCAGTGTGATATTGAGCCCTAAAACGTTATTGATTGATGTTCTGAGAAATCAATTCTCTGTCTTTACAGCTATAGTTTCTGCCCGAGGGGGAAAAAGTAACATGCTTTTATAACTAGATTAATCTGTGAGAAGCTTAACTAAATGGCACTTTTATATGTCAAATACTACTCTTCCTGAATAATGAGATTTATGAGGAATGTTTAAAAGTAAAATTGAAGAATTGTGGACGAGATTTCATTAATCAAGAAGACAGAAAAATTTAGATGGAACTTCTTTGCTAGCTAAGAATTAAATATATATGCCTAGGTGGACTCTGACATGCACGTGTTAGTTGTTTAGACGAAGTTCATGTATGGCTGTAGTGTGTCTTACTTACAAATTATTTCATAGTTTAAGTTGGATTTTGAGATATATATATATATATATATATATATATATATATATATATATGAAACTCATTATTTTTGTTTATTTCAGAGATACATCTTTAGATAGTAGAAATCTGTGAAACAGCCTTAGTTTGTCTGTCTGATTGTCTGCCTTGTCTGCCGCTGACACTTTTCATGTTAGGGCAAGGAATAAAATTTTTTGTCAGTATTTATTTATGTCCATTTATTTCAGTCTTAAGAAAAGTGTTAGACCAGGAACAGCGGAACATGACTTTAATACCAGCACTTGGGAGACAGATCTGTGAGCTCAAGGCCAGCCTGGTCTGTATAGTAAGTTCTGGGTTAGCCAGAGCTACATGGTGAGACCCTGTTTCAATCAAAGAAACAGACAAAAACAAAAAGGAAAAAAAAAGAAAAAAAGAAAGGTACTAGAGATGAAAGAGTAAAGTAATGACGTTTAAACTTGAGGAAGAGTACAGTAGCAGAAAATCGCGCTACACCTGTGCTAAAAAGGCCTATGGGGAACAACAGTGGGGCTTGGCCAGCATGGCTGCATGCGCATAGCTTCTGGGGATTTGAAAGGTTCCCTGTCTGCTGAAAAAGAAAATTTCTTAAGTGTCAGAGAAAAGAGGCAACACAAAACAGATGTGTGCTTTTAATTACCTGTGGGGTTATGTAAACAGTTTTTTTTAAATATTTTTTTATTGATTTTTATTGAGCTCTACATTTTTCTCTGCTCCACCCCCTTCAATCCTCTCTCATGGTCCTCATGCTCCCAATTTACTCAGGAGATCTTGTCTTTTTACTTTCCTTGTAGATTAGATCCGTGTATGTCTTTTAGTGTCCTCATTGTTGTCTAGGTTCTCTGGGATTATGATTTGTAGGCTGGTTTCTTTGCTTTGTGTTTAAAAACCACTTATGAATGAGCACATACATGGGTCTGAGTTACCTTCCTCAAAATGATGTTTTCTAGCTCCATCCATTTGCCTGTAAATTTCAAGATTTTTTGGCTGTATAGTACTCCATTGTGTAAATGTACCATATTTTTCTTATCCATTCTTTGGTGGAGGGTCATTTAGGTTGTTTCCAGATTCTGGCTATGACAAACAATGCTGCTATGGACATAGTTGAGCACATGTCCTTGTGGCAGACTGAGCATACTTTGGATATATACCCAAAAGTGGTATTAGTGGGTCTTGAAGAAGGTTGTTTCCTAATTTTCTGAGAAATTGCCACACTGACATTCAAAGGGTTTGTACCAGCTTGCATTCCCACCAGCAATGCAGAAGTGTTCCCTTTACCCCACAACCTCTCCAATATAAGTTGTCATCAGTGTTTTTGATCTTGGCCATTCTTACAGGTGTAAGATGGAATCTCAGAGTTGTTTTGATTTGCATTTCTCTGATGACTAAGGATGTTGAGCATTTCCTTAAGTGTCTTTCAGCCATTTTAGATTCATCTGTTGAGGTCTGTACTCCATTTTTTTATTGGATTATGTGATCTTTTGGTGTCCAATTTCTTGAGTTCTTTGTATATTTTGGAGATCAGACGGGGTTAGTGAAGATCTTTTCCCATTCTGTATGCTGTTGTTTTGTCTTGTTGACCGTGTCCTTTGCTTTGCAGAAGCTTTTTAGTTTCAGGAGGTCCCATTTATTAATTGATTCTCTCAGTGTCTCTGCTACCGAGGTTATATTTAGGAAGTAGTCTTATGTGCCGTATTGGTATTAGTTTTTCCTTGAAAATTTTACAGAATTCTGAACTGAAACCATCCTGTCCTGGGCATTTTTTGGATGGGAGACTTTTGATGACTTTTTCTATTTCTTCAGCAGTTATAGGTCCATTTAATTTGCTTATCTGGTCTTGATTTAATTTTGGAAAATGATATTTATCCAGAAAGTTGACCATTTCCTTTAAGTTTCCCAACTTTGTGGAGTATAGGTTTTCAAAATATGACCTGATGATCCTCTGTATTCCTCCATGTCTTTTGTTGTGTTCCCCTTTTCATTTCCGATTTTGTTAATTTGGATATTCTCTCTCTACCTTTTGGTTAGTTTGGATAAAGATTTGTCTATTTGTTGATTTTTCTCGAAGAACCAACTCTTTGTCTCATTGATTCTTTGTGTTGTTTTCTTTGTTTCTATTTTGTTGATTTCAACTCTCAATTTATTTCCTGCCATCTAGTTCTCTTGGGGGGAGTTTGTTTCTTTCCGTTACAAAGTTTTCAAATGTTCTGTTAATTCACTAGTATGGGATTTTTCCAGCCTCTTTATGTAGTCATTTAGTGCTATGAACTTTCCTGTTACACTGCTTTCATTGTGCCCCATAAATTTGGATATGTTGTGTGGTCATTTTCATTGAATTTTAGGAAGTGTTTAATTTCTCCCTTTCATGGTATCCCATATTTCCTGGATACTTTGGCTTTTGTTAAATTTAATGTTTTCTTTGACTGATGAGTCTATTCCCTCTATTGTATCTTCAATGCTTGAGATTTTCCCTTCCATCTCTTGTAGTCTACAGTTTATGCTTGCGTTTGTTATTCCTGATCGTCTTTTTCATTATTTCTGTTTCTATAATTCCTCCTCTTGTGTTTTCTTTATTGTCTCTATCTCAGTTTTTAAGTCTTGAATAGTTTCTTTCATATGTTTGATTGCCTTTTCTTGGTTTTCTTTAAAGGATTTGCTGATGGCTTCCAATTTTTTGTTTCTTTTCCTCCATTTCTTTGAGGGACTTTCTCATTTCCTCTTTAAGAGTTTCAAACATTCTCCTGAAGTTATTTTTTATGTCTTTTTCTTCTGCTTCATCTGTATTTGGTTGTTCAAGTCTTGCTGTTGTAGGATCTTTAGGTTTCACTAGTTTCGTGTTGCTCTTTGTGGTGTTGCGTGCGTTCTTACCTTGTCTACTCATCTTCTCCTCTAATAGGTGTGGTTGGGGCTGTCTGTCACTCTGGTGATACGTCTTCTAGGTGCTCAGATGGTTGTTCCTCACGGTACACTCAGTGCCACTGTTCTAGGTACCCCGTTTTTCATTCTGTGTTCCAGGAGGTTGCTCAGCGCTCCTAGGGTTTGCTTTGCTCCCATGGAGTGTGCTGTCTCAGGCCTGCTCTGATCTAGGCTGCCAGCTCAGACCTGTTTTCTGTAAATGTCCCTGGTGTGGATCTGCTTCTGCAGAGGTCCTTGTCTTGGAGTCGGTCCTGTAACGGTCTGGCTCTGATTTACTCCCTTAGAGGTCCCATATTCCATTGAGTCCAGACCCACAGAGGATCTGGCTCAGGCTCACTCCCTCAAAAGTCCCAGATTCATGCCCTGACCCACAGTGGTCTCTGGCTCTGGCTCAGCAGTTGCTCCCCTGTACCTGCTTCTGTGGAGTTTGCTGTCTCAGGCCTGCTCCAGCCCAGGTCGCTGACTCAGTCCTGAATTCACAAATGTCCCTGGTCTGGATATGTGCCTACTTCTGTGGAGGTCATCGTCCCAGGCCTGCTCTGGCCCAGTTTGCTGGCTCATGTGAACAGTTTTGGATAGGGGATTTGGCAAGCTGGTGAAATAATGAACACTTTAGACCAGAACTGAAAGAAAGCAGGTTTATTTAGGATAGAGCAAAGTGTAGCAATTATGGTTGTGTCTGAAGTACCATCTAACTGTGGCAGTGGGTTTTGTGGGTTCCATTTTCACGTAGATCTTACATTATGACCAACCCCTGCAGTTTTCAGGCATGTAATTGTCACTCTGCAAATGAGGGCAGTTCCGGTTGGGACATGTTTTCTGGTGGTTGGTGTGGGCCACTATGCATGAATTTCATTGTCAGGAACTTTCTGTTATATGTTTGAGGGCAGCAGTGTGAACTGGCTAAGTCCAGTTTTGTTTGATCGTGCCATTCTGCTGTTCTGTTTGGTTTGTTTTTGTCCTCTAGCTTCCAGGTGAATGTTTCTATTACTTTATTTCTATGAATTTTTTTTATTAGTCCCTTCTACTTCTAAGCTAGAACAGGTCCTGGGCAGGGTTAAAAGTTGACAGATTTTTATTCTCCTTCCTGGTTATCATCCTTCTACATAGCTCGTCTCACTCGATATAAGTGAGCCATAAGTGCTGGCTCTGCCAGAGTCATGGCTTTAGCATTTGAGGTGCTCACAGCAGGCTGGGCCAATCAGGGAGCTCCTCTGTCTCCAAGGGCTGCTGTTTGATAGGACCCCACCTGCTGCTCCTGCTCTGGATGCTGTGTGGCAAGCTGAGCTTCTGTAGTCTCTGTCCTTTGTACTTTTATCCACACCCACTGATCTGTGAGATTGTCCTTCATCATGACATCGTCTACAATATCTGATAATATATGATTAGGAATCCAAGAACTTTCCTGGCCATGTTGCTGTTGGTTCTAGTTGATTCTTTTACTTAAATGGCCTTTGCAACTCCTGCTTAACTCTGGATGAAGTTAGGGCATAATAATTATCCCATTGTTTGGAGGACACTGACCTTCTCCAACTCTGTATGGCTCTTGTGAATTCTTTAGAATCCTCTGTAACTGACAAAGAGTGCCACTTGCTGACTCTTCCTAGAATGGGTACCTAGCAAGGATGATTTCTTCACAAGCATTTTTAATAGATTGGACTTCTCACCCTGCTGCTTAGCAGGGTGCAGATCTTGTTGGAAAGATGTAGGTCACTGACATTTCAGACTCAGAATGAAATGGAAGCTTATCCCAGCACCACATACAAGTTGTCTACACTCACCTATGTTGACAGAAGTCGCCTTTGATCCTCAGCATCGGTAGAAGTGGAGGGAACTAGAAACGGCTGTAAACTGGAGGTCTACTCCTGTTTGCTATGTTGTTATCAGCACCAACAAGAGATGAAATAACGGCTCTGGGGAGCTTTCATTGTGCTAATGATTATAGCTGTGTGAATTCCCATACATGTAAATAAATATTTAATTATTTATAATTATTATTTCTTTAGCCTTGAGCTAAAAATAAAAGCCGTGATGGCCTGAAGAATGTAAAAGGGACCTCGGTAGCTGAAGTGTGTTATTTGTTGTACTGAATTTGGGTGAATGATCTAGAAGAGTTTTCTACCCAGTCCACCATTCCTACCATGGTGCGCAGCCTTCAGAGAAGTCATTCTGGATGCCTCAGCTCCAGCTCCGTGTTTCTAAGGACGATAGCTTCTTCAGGAATGCTGGGAAATAATGAAGTAAATGCCGTGGGCCTCTAGCTGGGTGTGTTTTATACTGGTCAGTAGGGCAGATTCCTGGGAGACGTTTTCAGTTCTGTAGAACTTCTGTAGCTAAGTTGAAAAATATCTAGAATTTCTTTAAATGTCAAGGTGCAATGTAGGAGCTCTTGAATAGTCGTCATAACATATGTAAATGACTCCTGATTTTCCATTCATAGTTGAATTCCTCATTATTTTTCTCTGTCGAGGCATACAGACATTACACACTATTTCTGATTGCAGCTCTTAGAGTCTGTGTTCCCATCGCTTCCTGAACAGCTCCTACAATTGAAGTCTGTAACATAATTTATGCTTGACCTTTGTGGTTGCTTTGAAAGCAAGGCCTCGCCTGTGTAGGGAGTGACATGTGTTACCAGCGACATAGACTCAGCCGGTACAGACGGCTCCAGAAAGTACCCAATGTGTCTGGATGTGCATCATGGAGAAGACGGAAACCTCTCTTCATTTTCCTGTCAGGAAACCGCTCACCATTGTCAGTGCTTTCCTCCTAGCAAATCATTGTGGGGAGCAACTGTTAGATCACAAACACAGACCGAATGTCGAGTAAATAACAGAAGCTGGAGGACCTCAAGTTGCGTAATTACCATGTACCAACAGAGCAGATAGCAAAGACAGGCAGGTGGGGGTGCCTGAGAGTCACATCGTTCCAAACTGGCTTTTACAGTAGAAAATACAGAAGTTATATAAACATTTTTTTTTCATATGAACAAAGTAGTAGTAAAAATCTGTAAGAATTTATATGCTATGTAATGGAAAGAAAAAATTACTCATATCAGCCTTTAGTAGCTCTATGGGATGATACTGCTTGCCATGTTTTGCATTTACCTGCATGTTAGGGCATAGATAGAAAATAATATTTATTGGCATAGGCTCAAAAGTGACAGATTTTGAAGAGTTTGTCAGTGTAGAACCAAGCCTCCAGCTGCAGTGTGACACTCTCTTTGGTCTCTAAGCCACACTGCTTGGTCTCTGGTCCTCTGGATGTTTCTTATTCTCATTGATGTAGCTCACACATCTGTGTGATGTTCTACCAGAGCCAACAGTGTATCTAGCTAGCCCTTGCTGTGTGTAATTATACTGTTCACCCACTGGTGTTCTCCCTTTATTAACTGTTTAATTTAGCATCAAAATCATGTTACAGTCCGTCATTATGTCCTACTTTGTTCTTACTCTACCCTCGCTTCCACTTCCCACCTCTGATTTACTAATCCCCTTCTTCTCCCAAGTATCCTATTTGCTTTCTTGTCCCACATAGTCCATTGTCCTCCCTTTGGTTCTCTTGTCCTTTCCCCTTTTAAAGATCTCTTTCTAGTTTAATCCACTTTTTACTTCTACATTTTATATGCACAAACACATTCTCTCTCTCTCTCTCTCTCTCTCTCTCTCTCTCTCTCTCTCTCTCTCTCTCACACACACACACACACACACACACACACACACTTCACATCTAGATTTAGTCTATGAGAAAAACGCAGCCCACTTGTGGGCCTCCTGCTTACAGAGACCAGGGGAGGGCACTGACATCCTTGGAACTCTAGTTACAAGTGCTAGTCAGTATGTGGGTGCTGCAAGCTGAACCCTGGTCTTCAGCAATAGCTGCAAATGTTTTTCACCTCTGAACCATCTCTCTAGCCCCTGAGCTTCACACCTTTTACATAAGGTTGTCACTTTTTTTTTTTCTGAAATACTGTGAACTCAGTGATGGTGTCAGGGAAGATTAAGAATACTAGTGGTTCTGGCTTTCAGTTCTGAGTGAGGTAACAGTTAAGGGCACGGTTTGATGTCTTTATGGGAATACTGCTGTGTCTTGGACAGTGAAGAGGAAATCGATGAGCTAAGAGAAGTGGTGATATAAGGTTTTGATGCCCAGCGTTCCTTCATTCTATGAATTTGTTGGTTAAGAGTTTTGATATATAAGTAAAGCTGATGTTTAAAATTTACACAGTGTCAGAGCCAGTTCTAATCTGAGGACCTTGTTTGTAGCTTATCTTGACTTCTCTATGAACCTGAAGCCACTGTGATATAACTTAAGAAACTCGGGCAAGACAGTGTGTAAGACCTCAGGGCACTCAAGCGTCAGCGATGTTAGAATTTTAAATCCTTTGTTGTTGTCTCCTAAAATAAAGGCACGTGTGTATGCACGTAAATCTTAGAGTAATGATTTGTTGGGCCCCGAGAATTGCCTTTCTGTGTATAATTCATTTCTTCAGAATGTTTGTTACATTACAAATGAGAAGAATAGGGAAAAGGTGTTTTATTCTCCTTTAGAGGATCTTTTACTGTGATTTTATGTATGATAATAAAATATAAGAGCTATAGAACATCTAGATAACATTCAGGAAGGGCTGTGTTCTTCTCTTGCTTACTAAGATTGCAGGCTTGATTTTATTTACTTATTATTATTTTTTGGTTTTTTTGAGCAGGCTTGATTTTAAAAACTTCTTTTTAATGATTTTTTTCCATTTTTAGAAAAATGTTTGTCTCTTGCCTAATTTTTTACATATCTGATATTGTATGTGGCTTTGATACATATATTTGAGTATTATGTATATTTGTTTTAAGAATACCATGATTTATGTAAGAATTTGTGTCTAGCTTTGTATGTGGGAGTCTGAGGAGTAGATGTGGAATCTGGTGTTCTAATGTGTAGATTTACACACATAGACTCTAATGTGTAGGAGTGTTCATGCATGTATTCTGATGAGTGGAACTCTTTGTATGTGGAATTGAATATGTAGAAGGGCTTCTTAGGGCAGGCTCAGGATTAGATATTTAGAGCCCAAAGTGTTTTGAATTTTGGATCATTTAAGAATTTGAAGTATTTGTACAACTTGATAAGATTATCTTTAGTGTAGATCCCAAACAGAAGGACAGAATTCACTTACTGTAATCTATATTATATTGCCTTAATAGTGTAATAATCATTTTAATACACTGTATGCAGTGAACAATCCTGTGAGGCTGATGTGGCCTCCTAAAATGCTTTGGGTTTCATAGTGTTATAGATTCTTGATTTTCAAGTCAGGATTGAGTGATCAGTTGCTACCCTTCATTTCCATTTTGTTTGTCTCTGTTGAGATTAACCCTGTTTACTTTCTGCAGCTGACCAAGGCTCATCGGCAAGGACACATGGTCAAGGTGGATTGGTTGGACAGATTAACATTCAGAGAGATAGAAATGATTAATGAGGTGAGTTGTCTTCTTTCCTATGTCAGAAAATAGTGTAGATTACTAAGTTAATTTTTTTAAAGAATTCGTATTTGCTAGACAGCTAGCTAGTAAGTAAGCCCTTACTTCCTAGCTGTGAGTTTTTCTTAAAGTAACTTGGATCATTAGCAGGGACTAGCTGTCGTATGTGAAGGCTCAGTGCCTCATGTGTGTTCTCACTCATGTTGTTCAAGTCCTGCCATTGCTTGTGAGTGCTGCAGCGGTACTGTCTCCTCCCCCAGGTTACCACGTGACATCCAGCACACACCTGATTCATTAACTACTTACTGGATGTTAGCCCCTCAGTCACATTCCATTTACATAATTTACATTTTCTTGACCTTGTGTGTCAGGCCATTGTAAATATCTAATTAAAAGATGACTTCAGTGAGTCTTTTCAAAAGTTATATTCAGAAGAATTGAGCCTGGCTGTGGTTGTGCATGCCTTTAATCCCAGCACTCATGAGGCAGAAGTAGGTAGATCTCTGTGAGTTTGAGGCTAGCCTGGTCTATAAGAGCTAATTCCTAGTTCCCAGACAGCTAGGACTATTAGATAAAGAAACTCTGTCTCAAAAAATAAAAAAGTTAATAAAAAAGTTATATTTGAGTATTATGTGTATTTGTTTTAAGAATACCACGTTTGATGTAAGAATTCGTGTCTAGAGAATGGAAACAACTTTATGAATCACATTCCAAGAGGAGAATACCTGATCATGATGATGGCAACTGTGATATGCACCTTACATGACTTACCTTCAAGGATTCTCAGCAGTGGAGAAGGAAAGAGAGAAAGATGATAGAGATTAAGTGTGAAGAACACTGTTCTTGGTTTTTGTTTTGTTTTGTTTTTGTTTTTCGAGACAGGGTTTCTCTGTAACTTTGGAGCCTGTCCTGGAACTAGCTTTTGTAGATCAGGCTGGCCTCGAACTCACAGAGATCCACCTGCCTTTGCCTCCTGAGTGCTGGGATTAAAAAAAAATTGTATGCCATCACTGCCCGGCACCCACTGTTCTTGTTTTAAATGAATCTTGGAATTCTTAACATTTATATTGATTGTGACTTTTAGATCTTTTAAAAATGAATTCATGTGTTCTCAACAGAAACTACTAGAAAATTTTGTACTTTTAATAATAGTTCCATTAAAATAAACAGTTCATTCAAAACATGTATGTTTTCTTCCATGTCGGTTCTTTGTATGTGGAAATGTAGCATTGGGCTGTGTCCGCCTTCCTTTCTGCTTTCTACCAGACAGTAGACTGCACTTTATGGAGATGAACAATTTCAGTGACGTTAGCATTGTGCCTGCTTATATCAGTGCACCGTGTGTGTAGTAGAGACCAGCAGAGAGCGTCATCAGCCCATTTACAGGTGCTGGGAATCGAACACTGGTCCTTTGGCAGAGCAGTTGGTTCTCTTAACCCCTGAACCATCTCTCCTTTAAGTAACCTGTTTATACATTGTCATTTTATGCGCTGGCCCTAGAGACATAAGTGAAAGTATTTTGGAAAGATTAGTTAAATCATTTTAGTTTATGTTTTTGAAAATGCATATATACATATATATGTATGTGCATACACATATATACAACAGAGAGAACGAATCTACTTTTGTTCATGTTAAGAAAAGTAAATATCCCCCAGTACACATACAGTGTTGATAAAAAGTCATTAATGACAAGTTATCTTATGAACATTCAGAAGTTGTGAAAATTTGATAAAAATCATTTAAGTTCTTTGGTTAAAAAAAAAAGAAAACAAGGTTATTTTTCTGTGTACTTAATAATTGCTGAAGTAGGTTAATTATGTAGTTTGAGGTGAAATTGCTGAAAGTTGTTACAAGCAAAAATTGTCATCTTTATTTTTGAAATAAAATAGTTCTCAAAACGCCCTCAGGTTTTGAAATCATGAAATCCACAATGCCAATTGAACCCGGAGTTTTATGGAGTTTGGGTGTCGCCTGCCGAGTGCATGCTCTCCTGAAGAAAACAGTGATTCTCATGGGCTGCTGCATGTGGATAGCGGCAAAAGTTGTATTTTAAGTAGCAGCTGATTGATTTTATATGTTGCTCAATTGTGGTGAAAACTCGTATTAAGGTTGAAAATGGTCATTTCTGTCTGTTTTCTTTTTTAGAGTGAGAAACGCAGCTCTAATTTCATGTACTTGATGGTTGAGTTTCGCTGTGTCAAGTGTGATGATAAGGAGTATGGCATTGTTTACTATGAGAAGGTATTTCCCTCGGAATTTTTGAGCTTCCTGGCATCCGGGGCTGGGTACAGATGACGGCTCTCCTGCTGAGATGCAGTGTTTGGTTGCAGGAGAGCAATCAGTAGCTTTCAGCCGCATCTGCTTCTGCACAGTCATATCACATAGTTGCAGCCCGCCCGTTTGGTTCATGCCGCCTTGGGTCACAAAATTCAATAAGTGTGCAAGTGAGTCAAGCATTCTGATCAATTGTTCTGCAAGTTAGTGAGTCGGACACATTAGTTACAGCGGTCTACTTGCACAATAAAGTAGGAGATCATGGTTTCCTTGGCAAGCCATTGAAAGTTCTGATGTCAGTTATTTAACCTGTATCTAATGTGTTAGAACTATATATGCTTATGAAAGTCTTCATTGACATGCATTTATATAGTTTATTCACAGTTAGGAGACAGTGTTTCTACTAGAGTGAATTAAGAGTTGAGTGTTGTTCATGTTTACTCATTAGGGAAGAATTAGCCTCGTGATCAGGAGGTAGCTATTTCAGATTTTTCGCTTTAAATTCATGTTGAAATGCTTACATATGTAAACAAATACTTAAGACATGTTTAGTTATATAGGTAAGTTTATACTCATATATAAATGTATACTTATATACTTGTATGTATAGTATACTTTTATCTTCATGTGTAATTTAGTGAAGTTTCTTTCATTATTATCGAAATAGTGTTTAAATCAATTAAATGAGAACAAAATTTTTATATTTGACAGATGAACACTTGTAACACACAATATAGTTTATTCATGCATCTTTGTTCATTAGAAGTAGTAAATTACATTTGCATGTTAATATCACTTACTGGTGCTGCCTCCAGGGACTTATACACTTCGAAGATGGTTGCTTGAAAGATTTTCATAAGGATCTGTGTTTGCATTGCTAATTTATCATTACTTTGTGATCCTTCTCCAGTTAATGTCTTACTTATTTGTTCTTTTCACTATGGTAAAACACTGGGATAATTTAACTGATTCCAGCCTTATATATATGAGGAAGACTGGGAAGGGTGGAAATGAAGGATTTTTAATATTATACGTTAGTTTATTATAAAGAGAAAGGAAAAGGTTATTGAGCAAAATTTTTACCAATGTGTTTTAAATTTACTTTCTATTTTGTGCTATAAATGTTTATTAAAGCCATACTGCTTCTTGGATGGGGCTTCTGTGTGAAGAACCTGCCAATTGGGTGATTCTTTCAAAGACTGAGCGGTCTTTAAAAGGCAGCTTAGACAATAGATGGAATAATAACAGGCTAGAAGTAGGTAGTTGTTCCTGAATTAATGTCTGTCTGCCCATCCTGTCATTTTCCCACTCAGAGTAAGGATTGCAGGGCTAGTGCATCACAGTCTCCTGGAAACAGACGTTCTTGTCACCTGTCTCCGGAGACAGATAGTCTTAGTGAAGATTACCTGTCACAGTTGGGCTGATAAATGTGTTTTCTGGTGTTGTGACCGCAAACAAGCCTGTTAAACAACAGCTTTGGGAATTTGTTGTTTCCTATAAGACTCAATTACTGAAGTGAAGTTGTAGAAGTAAACTTCTTTAGTCCCCCTCGATTCTCTTGCATATATGTAAAACTGAGATTGCACTAACCTCTGGAAATAGCAAAACGTAATGCTAGGTACACAGTCCCAAGGGAATACATTTTTACAATAATTAGCCTATAGCAGGATTATGCTGAGTTCAATTTAAAACAAAAGCTCACTTCTCAAGCATGGTGACACCAATAAGATAAGACAGCTTTAATTCTTGATGTATGTCCAGAATTAGTGCTGCGCTTTTGCCACTGTGATGGCTTGTATTGTCCCCTGAGAAGCTGTGTTGCTGCTGTCTCTGATTGTTCAAAAATGTGATCGATGCTTGAGTTCTTGAATAAGACCTGGTGGTGACACCTGGACCCATTTAAGTTAAAAAAAATTGGGGTGTTTTCTTGTCCATAGCTATAATAAACCAAGTTCTGAAATTGTAGCCACAGACAATAAAAAACAAACAGTTTGTTTCCAGATTTCAAATCTTTCTAACTGTAATAATTTTTCCTTTTATTTGCCAAAATCTTTTATTAGTGATAGAGATTTAAAAATGGAATTTAAAGAAAATAAGAGTTATAAATGGAACAGTGATGTTTTAAAAATAGACTTTAAATATAAGCATTTTATAATATCATGTCCACTATCACTTGGGTAAAATCTCTTCTTTTTATCTTTTAACCCTGCACTATATTCTAGGATGGTGATGAGTCGTCTCCAATTTTAACAAGTTTTGAGTTAGTAAAAGTTCCTGATCCTCAAATGTCTATGGTAAGCTATTGTGCAAAGCTTTTTTTTTTTCTTTTTGGTTCCTGTCCTAGAACTAGCTCTTCTAGACCAAGCTGACCTCGAACTCACAGAGATCCGCCTGCCTCTGCCTCCCAAGTGCTGGGATTAAAGGCGTGCGCCACCACTGCCCCTTGTGCAAAGCTTTTAAGAATGTATTTTTCCCTAGAATAAACACAACTTAGACCCATGCATTGTATTTTAAAATAGTAATACACATAATTCAACTATCGAGACGTGATTTGTAGTAAGTACACTTCAGCTATTTGAATTGAAATCCATGGGGTACTTGAGACATTTACATCCTAAAAGTAAGGTTGATTGATGCAGGACAGGGCACCTACTGCACTTAAACTACGAAGAGCTAGTGGATGGGGTTGTTGAGTAAGGGTTGCATGGTCCCAGTTTGCTTTTTCTGTGACAAACACAGGAACAGTAGCAACTTGAGGAAGAAAGAATTTATTTGGCTATAGCTGGACTTCATAACATGGCTTTAAGAAAGGACTTTGCTATTTTTGACTTGTGATATTTGTCTTTGTAAGGTTTACATTCTCTGTGTATCTAAATAATTTACAGGAGAATCTAGTGGAGAGCAAACACCACAAGCTTGCTCGAAGTTTAAGAAGTGGACCATCTGACCACGATCTCAAACCCAATGCTGCCACAAGAGATCAGCTAAATGTAAGAGATGTTTTGGACTGTATAAAAACAGCTACATGGGCATTTTATTATAGCCACTATTACACGTGATTTTAGAGTTTGAATTATGTAACCTCACGACTTCAGCAGCTTCATGTTGTCTGCAGAATGTTGGTTTTTTTGTTTTTGTTTTTTGCTGTTGTTGCTGTTGTAGTTGTTTTTTTTTCTTTAAGCTATTCAGGGTTTTCAGTAATTCTGTCACTGTAGAGACAAACTGGAAAACTGTAAACATTCCCAGACATTAGTGTTCTTTTAAATGATCCCTGGGGTTCCTTAAGAAGACTGGTTTCTAAGCTCACAGGATTATGTGTTAATTTGACAAGAGGAGGGTTCATTTTGTTTCTACCGATTTTATGGCAGAGGGCATTGCCACTTTGCCCTCCTTACTATCTGGTTGGGTTAAATAAGCTCTGAAATCAGATGTTCATGTGGAAAACGGGTTTCTCGTCTTTGCTCCTGTGTCCTGATGACTTGCTGTCTGGATGGATGCCCCAGCACATTCTTCCCGTAGTCGACTCTGCGGCCTTCTCCCGCAGAATAATTATGTTACAGAAATATTAAGCAAATGAAACATTAAATTAAATAGAAATGCATATTAGGTGCATTAAATGTAGTTCTTTATCTTTTGTTTTAGATTATTGTGAGTTATCCACCAACCAAGCAGCTCACATACGAAGAACAAGATCTTGTTTGGAAATTTAGATATTATCTTACTAATCAAGAAAAAGTAAGTATGTTGAATAGGTTATGTATTAAATTAACCTCTAGACATTTTTACTAATGATCAAGGGAAAATAAAACCACCCCAAAAATGCAGCTGTGGTCCTTTGATTCTGTTTGGGGAAAAGCAATAGGGAGGCCCCGTCTCAATGAGATAGCGAAGATGTACTTGTTTTTTAGAAGGCAGCATCTGACACAGTCACATCAGAGCAAAAGTCATCTCTGTGTTGCCAACTAGTTGGTATTGAACCAGAACAGAAGTGGATTTAGCTTAGATGTATTTATTATCTGCCTTTGGCCTAGCTGTCTCTTAACATATGGCTCTGTTTACATACATTAAAATTATCTTAGACAAACAAATGTTGACATCCAGTTGAAGTGGAATAGTAATATACTGCTTGAGGAAGCATAGGTAATTGCTGTAATAAAGTTTGAGGGGCAGTGCCTGCTTGCTGTGGACTGAGGAAGATACCAAGTTTGAGTGGATTTGGTTGGCACTGGTTATCCAGTTTTGGTGTAAGCACACGTTCAGGTTCAGGCAGGAGCAGTGGCGTGAAAACAGCCTGGTTTTCCACCTGGAAATTGGATTTCACTGCCGCTTGGGCACCTGAGTCAGGAAGTGTGGTTTAGCATGTGGGGCTTTAAGGAAGATGATCTCAGGTACATTGGAGCAGAGCTGACGATGAAAAGGAAACATGATTAGAAGATCTAGGAAACTCCAATAGTTAGTGATGAAACAGTGTTAGGCTAGAGAGAGGTGGGAGAAGAATGCTCAAAATAAACTGATTTTAGCCCCCCCCCTCTCTCTCATGTGTGTGCATGTGGGTTTTAAAATGACTATTGGAACAGCAGCAAAGTAGAATTTTATAGTGGTTGTGTAGAAGTTCAGGCATGAATCATGTGTGGCAAATGCTCGAGGCGGGTGGCTGTGAGAGCCGTAGGTCACAGCAAAGGGCTCAGAACCAGAGGAGAGTTAAGAAAACATTGTCAGCTAATCAAATCCGTTAGCAAGTGTTGAGAGTAGCATTGTTACTAGGCTCAGCACGAAGTTACTAGTGATGACTGATAGGAAATTGCCACTGAGTATTGCTCTAAACGTTTTACTGGATAAATCTTCACAGATGAGAACTGACAAATGGGAGGAAGTTATGACATGAGGGCTTTTTGGTTGGGTGTAGTAGGTTTTTTGCTTGCTTTGTTTAGTTTTTTGATTCATTATAGGATTTGTGTATATATTTTATATGCATGCATATATAAGTTCTTTGTAAATGTTATGACTGTTGGGGAAATTGGTCATTAGAATAGCATAACTGTTGTCTACCTCTTCCTAGCAGGGGTGTCATAGGGTCAAGTACTGATAATGTATGCTAAGGTCACTTACCACCTTTGAACTTGGAAGAGTTTGTTGGAAACAGTGAAGAGAGAAGCTGTTTGATAGCCTTTCAGACTTCAGGTGTGTGTGGCATCATGGAAACAGACTAAGGGAAATGCAGGAAGAACTTTATTTAGAAGAGCATTGTCACGGATTGTAGTGGCGCATGACAGTAGGGCTTGCTGAAGGAGGCGGAGGCAGGAGGATCATGGATTTGAGGCCAGCCTGGGCTAGAAGAACAGTGTTGGGGATTTGGGAGAATTTCACTATAGAATGACAGTGTCTGCTTGGTAAGACCTCTCAGTTGGTAATTTAGAGTCTGATTAACTAATTTTAGTTTTAAATTTATTGAGGTTATGTGTGATTTAAGGAGTGAGCTAATAATGATCTATCTTCATACTGCTATTGCCATGTGTGTGGGGGGGGGGGCGCTGGGGAGTTGAGTGTGCATGTATCCTCTCTCTCCAGCTTATTTTTTGACACAGGGTCTCAGTGAACATGGAGTTTACCAATTGTCTACAGTGACTGGCCCTTGAGCTCCAAGGACCTTTCTGTCGTCACCTCCCCTACTATCTCTCTCATGCTTGTGGAGCTGGCACTTTGGGGAAAATTGTAGAGTTTTGTTGGAACAGGATTTTAAAGTATTAGAGCTTTCTTTCTTTGATCTGTAGATGTAGTAACAGAATTAACAGAGCTGTGCATCCTGCCAGCAGTGCTTCCAGGAGACCTGGCCGTCGGGTTTTCCTTGAGGACAGCGGGAGCATGCCCTTCTGAAGTGAGCATGTGTTTAATGTACAGTCAGGAATGACACCTGCAGGCAGCCACATGCACACTTGGGGACGTGGCAGAGCCAAAGAAATAGCTTCTAAGACGATTTGGCCGCCTGCCACACAGACTGCTTGTGACTGGCTCTGCACCTAGCTGTCTTGGTGTTTGGATTTTAGTGTTTGTTTTAATTGCATGTCTTAAAGAGTTGCTTCTCAGAGAGACATCCTGGTTTCTGTTTCATCTTCATTTGAAATTATGCAGCAAAACCAAGGAACCCACCTTGATCAGATACTGAGTGAGGCCTCTTGTGGAACTGTCACCTTGACTTGTGGAGTTTCTTGTAAGATGCTATTGATGTTTTAAAGCTAAGATTGTTGCCAGCCTTGTTAAAGTTAGTTCAATTTGTCTCAGCTATTTCCTTGCCTTGAGGCCTCCAATATTTTTAAACATCAAAAGCAAATTTAAAAACTTACAGTGCCCTACAGTGTTTTTATCCTGGAAACTACAAGTTACAGGGAAGGTGTCTTTCTGTCCTGTGTCCTGCAGTGCTGCTCCAGGACCAGGTCCCTTCTGTTGTACAAGTTCCCCTGGCAGAGCCACATAGATCTCTGCCTTCACCTTTCACCTGGCAGTAGGATATGGTTCCAGCTAAATGTCCAATCTTTCTGATTCTAGGCTTTGACAAAGTTCTTGAAGTGTGTTAATTGGGACCTACCCCAGGAGGCCAAGCAGGCACTGGAGCTTCTGGGAAAGTGGAAGCCAATGGATGTAGAGGATTCCTTGGAGCTGCTCTCCTCGCATTACACCAACCCGACAGTGAGGCGGTACGCTGTGGCCCGCTTGCGGCAGGCCGATGATGAGGTGCGTGACGCTCACTGTACCCTTGCTTTACTGTCTGATATGAGTGTTTGAGAGAGAGAGAATTTCTAAGGGGAAATATATACAGATAGAATAGTTAGGGTTACATAAGTATTTAAAGTATTTCTGCAAGGGCCGGTGTGAGAGGAAAACTGAGTTCCAGGTCTGTTACGTGATGGGCTCCTCTCCCCCAGTGCTTCCACTAACACCAGAGCTTGCTAATGAAAGGACATTAATGGAACCCTTGGGAGGTGCCCTGAGCACGGAGTCTCCATCCCCATGGAGCTTTAGGTGGAGCTTTGTCCTCTGTGTAGACACATTTTCATGCTGTCATTTTGTATCTGGGCTCTTCCTCTCTTTGGCACGATCAGTGTATCAATTGGCCATCGGTAACTAAAACTGCCCTTTTGGACTGACTGGTCTAACTTTTGGACATTGATTTTTTTTTATAATCTTTATAATAACTGTTGTTTTACAAAACCTTCATAAGAATCTTAATCTTTTTATATACATTTTTATTGATATTTATTGAGTTCTACATTTTTCTCTGCTCTCCTCCCTGCCTCTTCCCTCCCCCTTCAAACCTCCCCCAGGGTCCCCGTTCTCCCAATTTACTCAGAAGATCTTGTCTTTTTCTACTTCCAATATAGATTAGATCTATGTAAGTCTCTCTTAGTGTCCTCATTGTTGTCTAAGTTCTCTGGGATTGTGATTTGTAGGCTGGTTTCTTTGTTTTATGAATAAAAACCACCTATGAGTGAGTACATGTGATAATTGTCTTTCTGTGTCGTTATTTTTTTCTACTGTGTAGTACTCCATTGTGTAAATGTACCACCTTTTCCTTATCCATTCTTTGGTCGAGGGGCATTTAGGTTGTTTCCAGATTCTAACTATGACAAACAAAGCTGCTATGAACATAGTTGAGCACAAGTTCTTGTGGCACAATTGAGCATCCTTTGGTTGCTCAATCCTTTTGGGAATGCTCAATCCTTTTGGGAATTGAGCATTCCCAAAAATGGTATTACTGGGTCTTGAGGAAGGTTGCTTCCTAATTTTCTGAGAAATCACCACACTGACACCCAAAGGGGCTGTACTTAACCTTAAGCTAAAGTAAGAGACCATTGACAGCTTTATGAAGTTCAGCCCTTTCTACGGCAGTGTGAATTTTTACTCACGGCTCTTACAAAGTCCTTTGTAGTTTTTAAATTGTGTTGTCTTACAGTTATGACAGTTACTGCTACAAAATGTTCACTTATTTCTCATTATTTGTTAGGTAAAATAAAAAGCTGTCATTGTATGGTGTTTGTTTTTGGTCACCTCACTGTCCCTCTTCTGGTTCCTGTGCATGTTTTTGGACCTCTCACATACTACATATACCTTTCAAGTCTCTTTGCTCTCCTCTCATTGCAGCTAGGCACAAATAATGTACATCTTTGCCTTGCTTTTATTATGAATGTCTTCTGAAGTGTTCTTCATGGTAGTTTTATTCAGTCTTAGTTTGTTCAGAATGGTTCTTGTTTGTTTATACTTGTGTTTGAATGGGCATACTTATATCAGGAAAGTGTGTGTGTTTACGTCAGGAAAGATTCTTGAAACCATCCTCTTTGGGTCTTGCTCTTATCATGTCAAACTGCATTGCCATATGTTTTCCAAGGGCCTTACCACTCATAATCATAAAGTATATCTCTTAATATGCATAAGAATTTAATTTTTTAATAATTCTATTTAGGAATTTTTAGAGTATTGATTCTCACCCTTCCGTGGTTCAGACAGGGAAGTTCTGTTTGAGAACTGATTGGGGATGGTAGTGGAGACACACTGGAGGAGATGTTTGTATTCCACACAGAGAACTCAGCACGAGTCAAGGCAGGGGCAGCAGAAGAGCGTGGGAATGCAGAGCCAGAGCCGCATGGACAATGGCTCCTGTCTGCAGGCACGGGGAAGGGGCCGGCGCTCTCACTAGTGGCAGCCCTGCTCTCTGCAGCACGGACTGGTTTGTTCTGGGGAAAGGCAGTGATAGCTACACATATTTGTTGTGCTTCCTGAGAAGTTGTTGTTTTATTGACTTGGGTAGAAATCTGTTTCTCCCCTGCTTCTGCTTCATTTTACTTAGAAGCTTCCATCTTCCATGTGTAGAGGAAGTTTATATTTTCCAGCGTGTTACTATATAAAGGAAGAGCAAGTGGTTTACTTGATATTCCTGTTAATTTATTCCCCTACAAGTGAAAAAAAAAAGTGTTTGAATGTGAGCACCACTTAGAGGCTTCCCATTAGAGAAGATTCCGATGAGGAGTGGCTCTGGCCGTGTTTAGTTCCAGACTCCTCCTGACTGCAGTAAGCATCAGGGGACTCAGACTGGGACACAGATGCTTTAAGCCTTTCATACTTTCCTGCTTTCTTGTTTTGTTGTATGACAAAAGGAGAGAAATCGGCCGGCCATCTTACTGTGTGCTGCGCACTCTCCTGTCTTACTGTGTGCTGCACACTCTCCAGCCTCTCTTGCTTATTTAATGGTTGTGACTGTTTCTGCAGTCTTTGCTGCCCTGGTCTTTTATAAATAAAGACGCAAGGATGCACCCAGCAATTCCATAGCTTAGTAACTAACATGCCAGTGGCAACAAACGGAAGAGGTAGAAATGCAAATCATGTTTTCCCAACTGCTAGAAATAAGTGAGTCTACACTTAGTGTGCTTTCACCTTCTAATGCCAATCACTTCTCCATTCCTTTGTCTCTAGGATTTGCTGATGTACTTACTGCAGCTGGTCCAAGCTCTGAAATACGAAAACTTTGATGACATAAAGAATGGTTTGGAGCCTACGAAGAAGGATAGTCAGGGTTCGGGGTCAGAAAGTCTGTCAAATTCTGGAATCAGTTCTGCAGACGTAGATAGGTATGGCTCTTCAGGGAAGATTATTGTTACAGGTGACTTTTTGTCCCTTCTCACTCTATCCTTGCTCTTTTATTTATATTGTTGTCTTCTTTCCTGTCTCCCCTCATGTACCAAACAGACTCTTGCTTTTCTAACTAAAACTCACCAAGTGAACTCAAGAATACATATGCACAGATTCCTAGAGACCATTCCTGCCTTCTAGTCAGAAGAACTGAGTTAAAGTCACATGTGGGCATCCTCACTGTGCAGCCTTACAGCTCCACACTCGTTTATGTGATTGCTTTCTCCTCTGGAAAGTTCCAAAACAGTTGCAGCCCCTTGCTTGTAGATAAAATGATTACACAGCATTTTGCATCTTGCTTATCTCTTCTGTTCCATTTTCAGCTCCCAAATTCTAAGCAACCCTCTTCCTCCGGTGTCCTCCCCTCCTCCTGCATCGAAATCCAAAGAAGGTTCAGATGGAGAAAATCTAGAGGTTAGTAAAAAGCTTTGCAAAATTATGGTGCAGGAGGTTCTGTCTATCGATGTTCTGTGTTGTTCTTTAAGACTTTGTTTTGATTAATAAACTAACCATTGTAACTTTGTTCAGTAACTGACTTTATGGTACGTTTTGTGACCTTCCCCCTCGTGTAATATGCTGGATATTACTTGGTTTATTTTATTGGTGCTCTGAGCATATACATAGGTTTATACGTAATATGAAAATAAACTAATTCAAATATTTTATCAGGGAGACTCAGGATGTTCGTTTTCATATATTAATGAATGTTAATGCAATTGTCAGTATTTGTAATTGTACCATAGAAATGTATTATTCTGTAGAACTATACGCTAAGCAGATGTTTTTAATTTATACAGACAGGTGAACTCAGTGTTGAAGGGAAACAGAGAAGCAGCTTTCCTGACTAGTAGTTATCTGAAAAGCTACACCAGCTCTTGTGTGTATGTTGAGAAACAGTGGGGGCCAGTCCAGAGTGAGGACATGGGCATGGAAAAGAGGAGGTCTCAGGGAGAAGCAGGTGTCGCTGATGTCAGGCCCGTAGGTCAACACAGGGATTTTCTTTAGAAGCTGTTGAAATAATTGAGGTGAACACCTTGGGAACCTTATGCTGGGAATGCTGTGACGTGATGAGGTTGTAAACGTTGTGTTCAGAATGTCACCCTGCTTACTACCTAGCAAGCAAATTGTAGTTTAAACAGTTTTATCTATTTCTGACATTTTTTTTTCTGTGACTGATAAACCAACTTTTTGGGGGCTGCCTGCTACTCATAGTGTTCATGTAATCCAATCCATCCTAGAGCAGTGGGATCCTTTTGAGTGGTGGCCAGCCCTCTTCCTTAGCCTCAGAAAATTAACAGTATATAAGCCACCAGCACCTTCATGTTGGTCACACCTCTTTTTCCTGACTGAGATACCCAGTCTCTCCTTCTGCACACCTGAGCCGTGTGTTCTGGCCTTCCCCTTTGTTTATTTCTGCTCCAAGAAAGACATCAGTTTATATGATCAGCTAAATGTAAAAAATGATAAAACCCGAGTTTTTGAGATCTTGGCTAGATGATGCCAGGTCCAGCTTTGCAGGGGGTGGGGGGTGGAGTCAGTAACAGGAACTGGAAGCAGCCAAACCACAGCCATGAGCAGGGAGCAGTGGATTAATACGGACATCTTTGTGCTTACCTGCCTCCTTCCTCTGTCAGTTCAGGATCTCCTGCCCAGGAAATGGTGCCACCCACAGTGGATGGGAGTTCCTTCCTCATTTAATATAACCCGAGATAATCCTCGCAGACATGCCCTCAGCCTGAACTAGAAAAATCCTCATTTAGACTCTTTCCACATGATTTTATGTCAAGTTGACAATGATGTCCGTCACAGAGAGTGAAGGGGGAATTGTGAGGGTTCCTGTTGTTTGTTTTATGCATGCTTGTAGGTATTTCCTTGAAATATTTTAATCTCTTTGTTAATTAAATGCATCTAAAAAAGGAACCTTTTTACTGAATCCAGAAATTTGGAAATTACTGTCAATTCTGTCTTTCTCATTTCCTCTTCATCACAAACCTCTTCGTTATGTTTCAGACATTTCTCACCTTGCTTTACTTGCCATCTTCACTTTCTAATCTATTCCTAAACATCCTCACTGACCTCAGGTCTGTACTTTGCAGACACGAACTAACCAAATGTCAGTCAGCCTGTCATACACTCCTGTTAAACCCTTTTCTTGGGTGTGGATATTCTCTGCTTTTCATACTCGGTTCACACTCTATATTGTACCCAACAGCTGTTGAATATTTTGACTATTGTTTATCTCTTAGATTTGTTATTTTACAGATCACTGTGATTGAGCTTCATGCCAAGCATAGGGCCTTTTTATGCACTGTCATCTTGTGTTGGCCTAGATGTGATGGTTTTACCATTGTCTTTTCAGATCCATTGAAACTATTTCCATGATTGCTTTTTCATTGTCTTTATTGACAATGATTACCAAATACATTAATCAGGAGAACAAGGAACTCCTTCACCTCTTATGTATTGTCTTGGTTTGTGGTCAGTTTGGAGTGGGTAGATTATAGGATGGATGGGAAAGATAGATGCTGGATGAAAATCTGTACCATAACTTCAGGTATGAAAATCTGTACCATAACTTAGGACCTCTCATTTTCCTTCTGTCAGTAACAGGTGGTGATATGTGTTTCTTTTAATTTTTTCAGCAAGATCTATGTACCTTCTTGATATCAAGAGCCTGTAAGAACTCAACACTGGCTAATTATTTATACTGGTATGTGAAAATAATTTTATTTGCTTTGTATCACCCCTTTGAACTACTTTCCTCATGCTGTAAGCCTAGAAAACTTACAATAAAGGTCCTCACCAATGTCCTGTGCTTGTGGCGCTCATCGCCCTCACGGCTGTGTTCATGGAAGTCAGTGCCATCATTTCTTCTTCGGCTAATCTTCAGAACTGTGCTATAAGTGCCTCCCCAGTTTGGTCTGTTGTTTTTGTTGTCATTGTTGTTATTTCAGTAGTATGTAATATTTTATTACTTTTTTGAAGTGTATTTTTACATTATTTACCAAACAATTAGAATCCTACAAAAATGGTAATTGAAATTAAAAATTACATTCTCTCATTTTAAAGATGAAGAGGCTGAAGCAGAAGGATGCTCTAACTGAGCTTGGCAGGTACTGATTAGGATAGATTGTTCGCCACTTGCAGAGGGTCTCGGGAACTGTTTTCCATTTTTCCCTGAGTAGTTACCATGGTTTGCAAGAAAACAATGTAAAACAAAGGTACAGAGAGGTGACTTCCTGTACCAAAGTTAGTGTGAAGTATGGCTCCCTCTCTTTCTAGAATCTTGAGGCAGAGGCCATATTGATAAATACATTGAAACAGTGGGGAAGTATCACGGGTTTAAATGAGGACAGATGAGTCCTGTCCACTTTCGCAGAGGATCTTAGGGCGAGCTGGACGGAAAGTTGGGTTTTTAACCATAGAAATGATTTCCGATTCAATTCTCTACTTAATTTATGGCCTTAATTTAAATAACACAAGTTAATACATGTTCATTCTGAAAACTTGTCATTTTTTAGTAATCATAAGACAGTTTCCTTTTCTTGAAGAAATTTAAATGCCATCTTACTTTAGACTGGGTTTGAAAACCCTGTTGTATGGGTTGAATCAAGATTCAGCTAATTTTCCCTTTCTCAGATAGGAAGAGAAGCAGAGCGCTTGTAAAAAGCGCAGATGCCTGGCCTGCATAAGCAATATTGTCTAAGCCTTTATGGTTTTCTCTGCCACAAAGAAAGACTAATACCAGTGATTTTTATGACATGAGTAATTTTCTCCAATGGGACCTGTGAGTTTTCCCCTTGTCCAATGACTGAACTGCTGGAAAGCCAAGTATCTCCAGGTGTCTACTTCAGCAGTTGAATGTATTATTCATAAAAATATATTCCCTTCACACTAAATGTTAGGATGCCCTTGAAAATACATTGCAGAACATTTTGACTAGTTTTAATTGCCTGTTTTCCATTTAAGAGTTTACTTAGAAATTCTCATATTGCTAAATCGCTATTTTGATTTAATAGAAACCTACAGTTAATGTTCCTTGCATTCCTATCTGAATGCTTTAGTGTACTTCTGTTCACACTATTACAAAAAGCATTTCCTTGTGAAAAGCTAAGTAAATATTTAAAAAAGAAACGACAAAAGAATTTACAGGGAGCTTAAAACATGGGCAGCCCCTCTTCGCACTCTTTGGAGCATTGCATCCGACTCAGACCCCATGTGGGTTTCTCTCTTTTGTCTCTAATTCATTGAACAATTCATTTTCGGAGAGGTAACAGCTCTCCATGTAACACTCTACACATTATGACTGCAGGCCAGAAGAGGGCACTAGATTTCATAACAGATGGTTGTGAGCCACCATGTGCTTGCTGGGAACTGAACTCGGGACCTCTGGAGAAACAATCGGTGCTCGTAACCTCTGAGCCATCTCTCCAGCCCCCACTCTACACATTATGTATTTAGAAATATTCATTGGTGAGAAAAACGACTGATAGTGACGCCTGACTTTGGCAGACACTGCTATTTTATGAGTGTAGGATACTTATATGAGAAATAATTTCTAAGTTTTCTAAGGTGATGAAGCTTCCCCTGAGTGTGAACCAAGTGTGAGGATTTAGAACCTCACCAAGCTTCTTCTAGCCTAACAGATGAATAAAAATTTCCAGTTTTGCTGATGTCCTTTTTTCTTCTGAACACTCTGGGTTTCTTTGCTGTTTGTGTTTATTTGTTTTCCAGTGGTTTCAATAGGATTCCTGCTCTAGCTAAATCCTTGAGGGGCTAGTAACTGTGCGGACGGCCCCTTTAAAACGAGTAGTGTCACATTTTAATCCACAGAGGGCAGTTCTGTCTGGAGTCTGTAAAATGTTGGCATCAGAATCTATAAATCCTTACAGGTTTTTATTTTTATAGTCACTGCAGTATGTGGGAAGGAAGGTAAACTTTCGACGCTGTGACATGTTTTCTCCAGCTTCTAAGACCTTTGAAAGTAACGAAAGTTAGTTACTCCACAAAATGAAATTGCCAGGGAAGAGTGAGCCTGCTGGTGCCATCTTACTTGAGTGCCTGGCCAGATTGTCGCTTTCCCCCTTTAGATGACAGCGAACTGTGAAATGATTCGACGCCGGTGTTTTGTCCCCATCTGTCTGTGGAGATGATGCTCATTTGCACATTAGATGACTCATTTCTTCTTTAGCAGAACGTTGACTTGAAGCCCTAGAAAGGTGTTTAATTATGGAGATCATGCACCTTCAATTTCTGGAAACGCCGTAGCTGTTTCCACAGCAGTTAGCAGGTAGTGAACATAGCGGAGAGGCCTGCAGACATGGGCATGCTTGTTTGTGGATGAGTTTGCTACTTAGGTGCATAGGAAAAGAAACAAAATTATAACAGTGGGGGAGCCATGAGTTTAGGCAGCCAGGCTTAAGTTTGGTGAGATCACAGTGATGCTTTTGGAGTCTGAAAATACTCTTCTGACATTCTTATCTGTAGTCCTCAGGTGACCACACATTCTAAAATACCATAATAAAATATATGAGCTTATATCGTTTGGGTCCTGGCTGAATCCTCCACAACAGAGCCATCCTCTAAACCGTCTTTCTTGATAAGAGGGCAGAGCTGTTCATCTGCCCTCTGAGCACCTGAGAAGTGGGCAGTATGAACTACTGAAGTTTGAATCCAATCTGGTTTATTGTTGTTGTTTTCATTGTTTCTTGAAACAAAATCTTGTTTCTTAGTCTGTGCTGGTCTAGAAGTCAAGTTTGCCTGCCTCAGCCCCCAAGTGATGTGATCGTAAGCATGCATTACAATACTGGGCAAGATGGAGTTAATTATAATCTAAAGAGTCTTGTGTCTGATGATGTTGTAGATGTTCTATAAAGCACCGCTAGTCCTTATTGCTTTTATTAATTTGTAGTTTACAACTCTCGTAGAGGATGATGTAATATGATTTCAGGTCATGCTTCAACTCCTTGCAGCACTGTTCTAGAAATGCCAGACCTCAAGAATGTCTGCTGTTGTGGTGTAGCTTAGCTTTGAGAAAAGGAGAGAGGACAGCTCTTATCTTCTTTAAAACAGTTGTCCGTCTGTGAGATCACGTCAGCCATCTCTGAAAGAGTTAGAGGTATGGCATTTCCACCAATGCCTTCACAACCTAGGAAGGTGCTGAGCGTTAAACATGTGGAGCAATGACAAACAAGGAGCTATTGCCAGGACAAGTGTCTAAAAGAGTTCACTCACAAAGTAAGTCCAGAAGCAAGGTGCGTAGACTTCGTGAGAGAGACAGGATATAGCGGTGACAGAAAAGAGACTGGGAGCATGGGGAGACAGGGAAGGAAGGTGTCTTGGCAGATGCTGCCATATGTGCTAAATCACAGAGTTGGTGCTTAGCAGTCCCAAAGGGGACTAACCTGTCTGGAGTACGAGTGCATACTGGGAGATGAGGCTGACACCGCAAGCTCAGGGAAGCACAGTCTGTTTTAAAGCGAAAAGCTGACACTTCTGCTGTTGGACGTGGGGCATCAGGATGGTGTTTTAAAGAAAATTTGAAGTGGTTAAGTTGAGGAATAAGAATTTTTTTGTTCGAGTTGAAGAAGTGTGCTGTTAATTTGGAATTCCTGGTGGGGCCGGGCTGGCTGGCTGGTGCAGAGGCATCATAAGCATTTAGTGGAAACAGCAGACTGCATTGAGTACCTGAGCACAGGCATGTTAGGGGTAGGTAGAGGACCACAAGCTAAAGATGCCTTTCTGGACATGTGAACCATCACTGACCATAGGCAGCATAGATGTTAGCCTGGGCTTGCATTCCCTTGATTTGGCTGTGTCGCGCCTTACCCCTTTCTATTCATGTCACTGAGACATGTCTCCTGCTTGGCTTTTGAGAAAAAAAATTTTGTTAATTTTATTTACTACATGAAAAAATTCACCTTAAATCATAGGGGATTTATTGATAGGGTGTTCAGTAGTTAAAGAAAAAAGATTCCAGTTTGGTAAGTTTATTTTATATATTTTGTTTAAAAATGCTGCAGTATCTTTGTTTAAAGTTCTGGTGCTTGAAAAAATTCACTGGATGAATATGAAACCAAATCATATTATAAGGTAGAAATTATACCTTACGTGAGCCTGCAGGGATGTGGTGGAGAACAAGACACATGAGCTCTCTAGTCTTAGGCGGTTCATCCTCTAAGTGGCTGAATGCATTCTTCTAGTATCAGTGTAACGGATGACAGTATGTGTCCAGGACTTGACATTTGACCTATGTTACCAGTTCAAGAATTTGTTAGTTCCTTGTGGTTTTGAAGTTGGAGTAGAATTGAGTAAATTTAGCAGAATAGAAAGAGTTCTGCCTGGCTGTAGAGAGATGCTTACAGGGCAGTGTGTGTGCTGTTCAAGAATAAGTTTGGATCCCAAATACACATAGGAAGCCAGGTGAGTGGAGGACACTTGGCCTCCCCTGGGGGTGACAGAGACTAATGCCCAGAGTTCAGCAGCCTGTTGGCCTCACAGATCAGTGAGCTCCAGGTTCAGTGAGAAATCTTCTCTTGAGGAAAACAGTCTGCCTCTGACCCTCACATATATGCACATGTGTCTCTACTAATACACATGCTCCTGAACATACGTATAACACATGCATACACACACACAGGATGGGGTGCAGGGTGGAGGAGGAAGAATGGATATAAACATATGGACTCTTTTGGAAGCTATATCCTAAATCAACCAGATGTACCATCCTGAGATATATATATATATATAGTCTCCCAGTTTTGAGTTTTGATCTCATGTAACCCCTGCCAGTACTAATAACTCTGCTCCCCAAATGATAGAATTAGACGTGCTCCACCATCCCCTGCTCTCCACAGGTAACTATGGAAAAGGCTCGCAGGTTGATCTGAATGGTTGTTTATCTGGCCCACTGAAAGTGATTTAAAGCTGATTTACAATTTAGCATTGTAATTTAAACAGTATAGGTGTAAGAACTATTAAGTGTCATAGGGTTCTGCGTTTTAACTTCCTGCACCTATGTTTTATATATGGTTCGTTCCCCTCAGAACATTCATTAAATTAAAATTCATTAAATTACCTTTCACTTATTAATGTATGTGTGACCTTTGTTATCATTCAAGGAATTAATATTTAGGAAAGCAAGTTTTGTTAACTATGTAAAGCAACTTTTATAATAGAAAAGTTCTAGATTTTATAGCGTTTTTGAGAAACAGTGAAATTGGAGAGAGAAAAATCAACTTGAACTTTTAGTCACCTTGCAAAAATATGTCAGAGAGAAAGTAGCTCCAGGGGGTTTTCAGAGTAAAAATACCTTTTGCTGTGCCAAGTATGAGATGGGGAAGTAATGTGTTTATTGTACAGTTACTTGGTGGATGTGCAAGCTTTATTGACAGAGGAACACACTAGTAGTTTTCCAGGTATTTTATAGCATAGTGGAGCGTGTTTCCATGGCATCACGTAGGAAACATGAGGCATAGCCCACAGTGATGCTAGCCCTGTTGATTGATGGCTGCTTATATTGTTGCTTAGTGTTCACTTCTAAAAGGATGGAGACAAAAAACTCTAACAACCATGTTTTAATCTTTTTAATGAAATAATACAAATATTTACTCGATGAATCTTTCATTTCTCATCCTCTGAGCATCTTAAATGTGTTTTGAAGGTACGTGATAGTGGAGTGTGAAGATCAGGACACGCAGCAGAGAGATCCAAAGACCCATGAGATGTACCTGAACGTCATGAGGAGATTCAGCCAAGCCTTGCTGAAGGTACTCAGGAGCTACAAGGGGCTGGCTAGATCTGGTTCACAGTGATCTTGTGAGCTTAGAAAAACATAGAAGAGGTTGCTATGGATATGGCTCAGTGGTTAAGAACACTGGCTATTCTTCCAGAGGACCTCTCAGCATCACATAGAGGCTCAAAACCACCCACAACCCAGTTCTAGGGGGTCTGACACTCTACCCTCTTCTGCCCTCTGTGGGCACCAGATTTACATGCAGGCAAAATATCTAGACAAATAAAATGAAAGTAAATAAACCTATTTTTTAAATAAAGGATATTAATATTTGTGGTATGTGAAAATTATTTGAAATCCCAAGTTCAATGATTATAAATAAATTGCTGAAACATAGCTATTCATTTTCTAGTGTGTGGGGGCGTGCTCCGGTTTGAAATGCATGGGTCAATCATTGGATAGGAAACTGACTAAACTAATATTTACTCTGACCCTTACAGGGTTTTGACTTTTATTAAATAAACTTTACATGGACAAAAAACAATGAGTAGATCTCTGCTCTTTTAATTTTACAGTTCTGTCCTCTTTTCTTATCTAAACTCAGCAGATAGTTTGCCTGATATTACGGGGCCATTTTTTGCTGCTTTTGCTTCTTTAAAGCAGTGTCCAGGTCAAGCCAGCAGAGGGCGCAAGGGGAAAGAAAAGCAGCTGACATTCTCCAGGTCTGCTGCTGAGATGCTTCCTGGCATCTGCTGTTTCCTGTCTCATATTCTTGAAAAGCTAAACCACAGATAATAGACTAAGCTTGGGTACAGCTCTCGGAGTGGCATCAGGCTCTCTAAGAGGTGAGCCTCCATCTCACCCCATCATAGCCTCGCTCTCTCCCTGAGCCTGAACATCCTGTGTTTAAAATGATGTTTTCACAGCTGCACTTCCCAGGTAGCTGGGAAAAATAAATGGGAAAATGCATTATATATTATTTTATGGGCTGGGGATTACTATGTGGTGACATCTGTTTTTTAAGACATTTTGCTCAATAAACGTTTGTTCTATTTGGGTATTTCTCTGTTTTGAAGAGATTTCTTCTTAAAACGTTTTGGAATCAGACTCTTTTTAACTCCGTAATCAGAAGCATTTTGGGGTGAATAAATCCTGTCCTGTCACACCGTCATTTATATTATGCATTGACTAATGATTGTTCAGTACTCAGGTAATTTTCTGCCCTAACCAGTTGGTGCCGCTTGCCCTGGACAGCAGGTTTCTCATTATTTCTCAGTCAGAATAACTAGTCTGTTTTTTTTTTTAAGTTTATCGCTTTAGAAAAGGAAGGGAATGGTCCCCCTGTGGAGGTAGAGCTGATTTTCCTCGTTTTGCCCACTCAGGGTGACAAGTCGGTCCGAGTCATGCGCTCCCTGCTGGCGGCACAGCAGACCTTTGTGGACCGGCTGGTGCACCTGATGAAGGCCGTGCAGCGGGAGAGTGGAAATCGCAAGAAAAAGGTAAGCCACAGGGTCACTTCCTGTTGATGGCTAAGAGTGGCTTCACATCCTGAAATCTGGAGTTTTGACTCTGGTCTTGTCGGCTTGGCACATTGTACAAACTTACACTGTTTGCTTCCTGTTAGAAATAGTTTCTTACTTGCTGTGTAAACTAGACAAGCCTTGAATTCATCTTGCTGCCTTAGCCTCCTAAGTGCTAGTTTAAAGACATTAGCCACTATGCCTGGCCTTATAGTAACTTCTTATGGGTAATTATAGTCCCAGAAGCCCGAAGCACTGATGATATTGGGGTCCTGTTTTGTAGGTTATCATATGTTAATATGGCGTGGTGGTTATCATAGGTTAATATGACCTGACTGTAAGGAACGGCAGGCATAGAGGATTAAGGGATCAGTTGGTCCAGTGTCACACAACTAGTAGGTTTTGGAACTGTTTATCTCCAAGTGTAATTTCATCTGTACTGCATTACTGTCTCTCATCTTAGAACCTAGCTGTTCGGAGACTAAGATCATTTACGTGAACATTTTGAGAAAACAAAGGACCAGAGCAGCTTGCAGAGCCAGTGCCGCCTTTTTGTCTGCTCTGGCCAGCAGCAGTCTTTGCTGTTCAGAAGAATCATAGGCCATGATCAAATAAAGAAATCCCCAGTGCCGTTTGCCCAGCACCATAGGCCATGCCTGTCCCCACAGTGAGAAGCAATCTCTAGCATATCCCCGGCAGTGGCCATGCCCACAGTTTGGACCTTTGATCTCAGCAGCAGCATTGCTTAGTCTGATGCAACAGTGAGGGGCAAAACCCAAGGAAGCAGCAAAGGGACGGCAAGCGTTGGATTCCGTGTGAGCAATCTGCCATCCATTTTATGAAGGAATATTATTCATGACCTTTATCGAGACACCTAAATAGATCTCTGCCAGTTAAGAATTGGTTTTAACTTTAGGGACCTTGGAGTATTACTGAAGGGAAGTAATTTTGTGCTTGGTCATCCTTAAATACTGTTTTTTGACCAGCTAGTTCTTGCTGATTCTAGAACTTACACCTCTTATGCATGAATCATACTTGAGTTACTTTCTAGCTCTGGAGACGTAAGTCAGGTTTTCTCTCTTTAAAGCATGACTTGCCTATTTAAAGACTACAAAGTTCTGTTGACTTCAGAGAAAATGGATTGCTCTGAAGCTGGGAGATGAGCTTTAGTGGCTGTCAAAGACGACTCGGATTGCTCAGATTCTGAGGTCTGTGTTCTGTCCAGTGTGTCTGTGAGCTCATGAAACTGAAAATCGGGAGTAGGTAGCAGTTTCCTCCAAATTAATTAAATATTCTTCTTAAAGTTAAAAAGATGTGCTGGGGTAGCATAATGTAATACTTGACTAATATTTGGTGATGCTGAATTAAGCTTCAAATGAAACTGCACTTCTGTGACTCTGTAAATCCTTCGGACAAGGAAATGTACGTTCCTGGCTCTCCCTCAGCTGCAGTAAGAAAGTGCATTCCCTGTCACTGTTGAAGACGTCTAGCTTTTCGTCAGGAGGTTCCTCCTGAAGGCATGCTGCTGCTACCAAGTGGGTTGTGTATAGAGACGGTTGTCTGCGTGTATACCCTGTGCTTCATGCTCGAGTGAAATACATACATACGTATTCATGTGTTTCCATATACTTCAATGTTGCTAAGTGAAATAAAGTTATATCACCTTTCACTTCCCTTTCCTCCCTTAAGTCCTTCCCAGTTACCCTCCCTTGAATCCTCTCATGCCTCCCCTCGAGTTGATAGCTGCTCTTTCTTTGATTGTTACATATACACATACCTGCGTATGGATGTATATACACATATACTGCACACACATATGTGATGATGGTAACGTGGTTCCTAATGTTGCATCTGGGTAGAACTGTTTGATTGCTCCTCTCCCTTGGCAGCTTATATAGTTTTTCCAGGAACATTAAAGCCAGACCTGAGGAAAGAGGCTCTCTCTCAGGTCAGATCCATCTCAAGGCCAGTATGTGTCCTGAGTGTGTGATGTATCCAGCAATAGGGCAAAGAACACTAAGGCTGACTAAAGCCTCTTTTATACTTACCTAAAGTTACATACAATATAGAATATTGAATGTATAAGATGTGTATGCCCATATTTATATACATACTCATACACATGTGTGTGTATGTCTTGAAATTAAGTAACTTGGACTGACAGTGTTCTCTACAAGAACCATAGATTTAAAAAAACAAAAAACAACTCCAGTACCAGCAATGAGAAACTGCCTTATGAAAGGGAGGGTTGTCCAGGTGACTCCCAAAACAATGTGGTTTGTGACTGTAGGCGCTGGTTGCTTCTCTCCTTGAGGGCAGAGCCTTTGTTGCTGCTAATTTTCAGATACTTTTATGTGCTTTGCAAAGAATATTACTAGACCCAGGTTTAGGTCTGTTTTATGTGCTTGTGGACTAATTTTTCATTACTCCTTTCTAATTTGTTCTAGAATGAGAGACTTCAAGCGCTGCTTGGAGATAATGAAAAAATGAATTTGTCGGATGTGGAGTTGATCCCATTGCCGTTAGAGCCACAGGTGAAAATAAGAGGAATCATCCCAGAGACAGCCACCCTGTTCAAGGTAAGTCTGACAGGTCATCCCCGTGTACGCCTGGAGCCCATGATTGAGAATGCAGCAGAGCCGCCACCTTAGAAAGTGAAAACATTTCAGGGAGAAACCATATTTCTCCCTGTTTCATTATTGTTTATCCGTATGTTTTATTATTCACATTATTGTGGTTTTTTTTATTTTTGGATATATTTTATTTATGTGAGTGTTATGCCTGCATGTATGTCTGTGTGTACTGCCTGTGTGTCTGGTGCCCTCAGGTCAGAAGAGAGTTTTAGATCCTCTGGAAGTCGAGCTAGGGATAGAACCTGGGTCTTCTGCAAATGCTACAAGTGTTCTTAACTGCTGAGCTGTCTTTCTGGCCCGTTACTGAATTTTAAGATCTTTTTTGTTTCAATTAGAGAGACATTTCTATGAAAATATGTCATTTTTTTCTCTGGAACTTTTTTTTTAGTATTTACTTTGAAAAGTAGTCAGAGCCACAGTTACTATATTTCATATAGGGTATTTTTAAAAGGCAAATTTCAATGCTTACATTAGATATTCAAAGTTTGTAAGTTCAAGTGGCTAGATATCAGGCCCATTTACCATTTTTTTTTTAAATACTCATTCCTGTATACTCATATTTCTTTGGTTAAATTTTTAAGTAGCAGTCGCCTTTATTCTAAGCAGTATGCCAAATGTTCTTTTCACTGCTCCTGACTGTACAGGTAGAAAGCTAATCAGGCGTCCAGGATAATCTGGGGACCCTTAGGTAAAGGTTTGTGGTTCTAGGAGCACACAGCCTTAAGCTTCACCAATGTTCTTTGATATCAGGTGAGGAAGAGCTTCTTGAACCTGGGAGATGAGACCATGTAAGGCAGAACAGGAGCCTTTAGTGCTGTGTCAGCACCCTGTCACTAGCTCACACAGCTGCTGAGAGCTTCAGCGCACAACATAGCATCTGTTGTTTTAAAGTACTCCTAGAAGTTTTGGGTTTGTTTCTTTCTTTCCTGTAATGAGATCTGATGCTCTCTTTTGGCCTTCAGGCAGAACACTGTACACATTTTTTTTTAAAAAGTAGCATTCTTGACTTTGTGTGATCCTGCACATTTTTGAATGGCATTCTTTTACATTATTGCTCCAGTAGGTCTCTGACACCACAACAACGAGGTGAACATCTGTCCAAAGCCAGCTCTGTATCTGGCCCTAGCAGTGTCGGACTTCAGCCCCGAGGTTTCCTACTGTCTTAGTAGACGGGCAACCTTGGTTTACAGAGGAGGAACAGCTTCAAGAGTCTGTTTGGGTCACTCTGCTGCCACCTGGTTACACTCCTGTCCATTCTGATCTAATTGCCTTGTGTGTAGGTCCTGCCTGGCACCCCGAGTTTCTTTCCCCCAGCCAATTCATTTCTTAAGGCCTTTTGCCCCTGTGCACATAGCGGAGCGTCAGCATTTCCTTCTGTATGGAGTCGATCTTTGTTCACTAATCTCCACCCAGTGTTCAGCGGTGTCTTTCTGTTGCAGAGCGCTCTGATGCCTGCGCAGCTGTTCTTTAAGACAGAAGACGGAGGCAAATACCCGGTCATCTTCAAGCACGGCGACGACTTGCGTCAAGACCAGCTGATCCTGCAGATCATCTCCCTGATGGACAAGGTGGGCTTGAGTACGCTGGTGGGAACAGTGCCCCATTTGTCGTGTGCACAGACACACAAGCATTTGTGTCGTTTCTTTACAGTGCTACACAGCTCGGCAGTCTCCACTTTACCTCCAACAAGCTTCTCTTCGTCACTTTAGAGTGGCTCTCATGGCAAGTGGGAAGGCACATGCAGTGGTTTTTCCAAAGTTCTCAGTTTTAGACTTAACCATCTAAATAAGCTAGATCCTTGCCAAGTGCCATCCCAGTCTCTGACCTTTAGAGAACCACAGACCCCCTTTTTCTTTGCTTCTGCCTTCTGTGTCACTTTGTGTCCTGGAAGATCAGCACGAAGCATTAGGAAGAACAGTGATGTTTATTGACAGCGTATGACATATTTCAGTTAGGTGAAAATTAGTTCATTTTGACACTGAGAGTTTAGGTATCACCCGTAAGATTTCCGCTTGTCTTCATTTTATGTCTTTGCTATGATATGTCCATGAGCCTGCTTCCAGTCTTTACGTTCACTTACTGTGTTTTATCTTTCAATCAAAAGCTGCTACGGAAGGAGAATCTGGATCTGAAGTTGACACCTTATAAGGTCTTAGCCACTAGTACCAAACATGGTGAGTTCATTCTACATCACGATCACTTTCTTCAGTTTCCAGTCAGTATACTTTTCCTTTTTAAACTGAAAATCCTTAAAAAAGCTAGAGAGTGACTTAGCTTATTCAGAGCTCTGAAGCCATGTTGGAATGTCTTCCCATCTCCCTCTCTTCTCCCCTCTGCCCTCCCCTCCTTCTCCTCCTTTCTTCCTCTTCCCCCTTTCTCTGTGTTCCTCTCCTCTATGTTTTTATGCTCGCACCCCCCTCTTTCATTTCCTCCTTCACAGTTCACAGATTTTCTTGCATCTGACTGCATGGTCCTTTTGGGAGTTCCCGTGGCCCAGAAAGGCCTTGGAGCACACTTGGCTTGCAGATGTCACTGAGCAAGTGCCTGCTGCGTGTTGTAGTGTGTCCATGTGTGTGCAGATGTGCACCTTTGTGTGTACATAGTCTCTGCGATGCTGGACAGTTTGAGCCCGGCGGTTGCTCGTTGTAGATTCTATACATCAGCACTCCTCCTGTTTCAGCTCTCCATTTCCGCTCCCAAGTCTGGTTGGTGATGTCACCCCATTTCATTTTCTAGAGCAATCTTCCAGAAAGCACCGTTGTGCTTTTTCATGCCTTTCTAGCTTGTCTACACAAGTTTATTTCTAGCTTTTATGTGCTCTCGGGACAAAGACAGAGGAGTGCTGAGTTGAGCCCTCAGTCTCTTATTATCAGCACTTTGACTTACTCTGCATCTCTCCTCTGCTGCCTACTCCACGGTTGAGAGCAGCCAGCCCAGGGATATAGACTCAAATATTTCGAAGGCAGATTTGACAGTGTAACCATTTAGACAATAACAATAACAGGTTCTACTTTGACTTCCCCAGCTTTTGACAGAATTACAGTACCAGACATGAAATTTCTTCCTGCTGTGCTTGGTGGCTTTTCATTCTTGTGTAAGGTCCATCTCCCTCCTTGACTTTCATGGAGCTCTTTCATTTATGATATTTATTCCAGTAAAATTTGAGCTTTAAAATATATGTATAGTTAGGGATAAGCATCTTTTATTCCCCACATATGACATAGTTTATACTACATGATAGAAAATCAATAAATGCTTGTTGGAGTGAATGGATGTAGGCTTTTTTTCCTTTTTTCTCTTCTATATTTATACTCTGCAGGGATTACCCTTTGTCCACAGTTGTTAGACTGTCAGGGCCACCAAATCCAGATCAGAAATGCTTAGGTTTTTCACGTCTGTTGTTTAATGATCTTGTACCAGGTTGACTGGCTCTCTTTCTACTCTCAGCACTTGGCAAAATCTAAGGAGTGTGTGCGTCCTTTCTGTCTGGGGTGGGAGGACAGAACTTCACATTTGTACTGCTGTTTTAAAGTTACGGCAGGATGCTAAGTTCAAGTTAATATAGTCTATCACTAAATGTTAACTGATAGAAATTCTCCTAGGAAAATGTACAGATGAATCAAACTAATTAAATGAAGTTGCCCAGTAGTTCTGTAACCAGCATAAAGTTAGCACGGTGTCCACTGGGAACAGAGTAGAATGTCCACTAAGTGGGAAGGTGTGTCCAACAGAGCCTTAGCTTTCTCTGGTTACCCAACCCATATGGAATGAACACGGTGTGTCAGACCTTCCTGATTGATGGGAGCCTGAGGTACCCAATGTGATGCTTACTGCAGTGTACCAGGTCTTCCTGATGGGCCGGATGTGTGGTGCTTACTGCTATGTGTCTCTTTCCATGTAGGCTTCATGCAGTTCATCCAGTCAGTTCCTGTTGCTGAAGTACTTGACACAGAGGGAAGCATTCAGGTAATGACATCCATATGAATACAGATGATGATGAAGGACTCTGTTAGTCTCCTTTTCTACTCTTTTTTTTCTGCATCTTTGTTCTCTACAGAGGTAAGAACTCTTGGTAGTTGAAAGCTACATTGTTAGTCATTTCAGTGCTTAAGCCTTTAAACTGTGTGCAGCACCTAACTGGGGCTCATTATCTATAAACAGATAGAATAAAGCTCACCACCCCCATACTATACACCATACAGACTAAAGCTTAGAACTGCATTCTGCTCCAAAACATGGAAATACTGTAATTTATTTAGCCATTAATTGATGAACATTTTTAGTTATTTTCAGTTTTTGTTCTTAAAACAGGTCTATACCAAAATTTTATCTTAAACATGATTTGTATGGTTGTGCCCATATCATGGCAAAATTTTAATTTGGGGGAGGTTTTTTCTTCTTTCTTTTTTCTTTCCCTCCACTCCAACCACCTTGGTCTTGCAAGAAGTTACACTTATTTTATCCCCTTCGAAGAGGTAGCTTCCACATCATTTTCCGCCATTTTTCCATCTGATCCTGTTGAGCCCTTTCACTATAGCAAACACTAGTCATGGCACAGGAGTGTGCCTCGTTTGGCTGTGGTTCCCTCAGCCATCAGATTGTCCAGGGGTGTCACCTATTCATAAAGGTGTAGATTTCCTCCGATGATTCCATCCATCGCTGCTGTGTGTAGATCGCTGCAGCCATGTGCCTTCTCTAATTTCAGATTCAACTGAATCTAAGAGTTATTTTCACAGCAGTTTCACTTTTTCTAGGTCTACCTCCACTTGCACAGTAGCACCCACTAGGAAGGTCTGGCACGCTCCCATGATGAGATTTTAGCTTTGGGAATCTCAGTGTAGCTTTCCTTTGTGTATTCTGGCTTGAATACAGGGTTGAACATTTGAAAGTAAACCCGGTAGCCCTACTGTGAAGTACTCCTTAATCCTTCTGTGGTGTGCTCCCTAGTCCTCCTCTGATGTGCTCCTTAGACCTCCTGTGGAGGGCTCCATAGTCCTCCTGTGGAGTGTTCTGTAGTCCTCCTCCAATGTGCTCCTTAGTCCTCCTGTGGAGGGCTCCATAGTCCTCCTCCGATGTGCTCCTTAGTCCTCCTGTGGAGGGCTCCTTACTCCCTTGAAGTGCTCCTTCCCATCACCATTCTCTTTTATATATATATATTATATATATATATATAATATATAAATATTTTATTTTTTTTATTGAGAAAAGGAAAAAAAGTTTCCCCCTCCTCCCAGCCTCCCATTTCCCTCCCCCTCCTCCCACCCTTCTCCCCCTCCCCCCACTCCTCTCCCCCTCCCTCTCCAGTCCAAAGAGCAGTCAGGGTTCCCTGCCCTGTGGAAAGTCCAAGGTCCTCACCCCTCCGTCCATGTATAGGAAGGTGAGCATCCAAACAGGCTAGGCTCCCACAAAGCCAGAACATAAAGTAGGATCAAAACCCAGTGCCGTTGTCCTTGGCTCCTCATCAGCCCTCATTGTTCGCCCTGTTCAGAGACTCTGGTTTTATCCCATGCTTTTTCAGTCATAGTCCAGCTGGCCTTGGTGAGCTTCCAATAGATCAGCCCCACTGTCTCAGTGGGTGGGTGCACCCCTCGTGGTCCTGACTTCCTTGCTCATCTTCTCCCTCCTTCCGCTCCTCATTGTGTTTTGTATGAGATGATCAGTGTGTAGGATTCCCTCATATATTCCAGATCCAGATCCTTCGTCAGGTTCATGAGGTGTGGGAAAGCTGAAAAGAGAAGCCTGTGGCTTTGGTGTGCTGTGGAATTTCCACTTCGTGTATTCAGGCTCCCACTGTGAAGGGCAGGCCCACCTGTTCATGTGCAGGAAGTAACCCTCAGGTCTCTAGGCTCTTGCATCAGCTCGGATTACTGGATGCTGCCATTGCTGTTTCCTCAGCCTCAGACTGCCCTCTGACTTCATGTTACGATGGTTTTGTAGTGCCTAACCTGTTGAAAGTGCTCAGTTTGTAAACTTGCGTTCACTTCCTTTTCAGAACTTTTTTAGGAAGTATGCCCCGAGCGAGACTGGACCGAATGGCATCAGTGCTGAGGTCATGGACACTTACGTCAAAAGCTGTGGTAGGTGTTTCAAGCTGCGTTTTTTTCATAGATGCACGAGTGAAGAAAAGCCAGCCATACTGATGATACTATATTGGTTCATAATTACAACAAGCTAAGATCAAAATGCCTTGTAAGAAAACAAGTAAAAGGTATAAGGTGGTAAAAGAAATCCTTGGAATCTTGAAATGCTGGAGGTGAAAGTGTGCGTGCAGTTGATCTCATATGTTAAGACTTCCCCTCTCTCGTTCTGCCGCTTGGCCATTGTGGAGCTTTGTAATTCCCGCTGAAGTCTCCGTGTTTCAGGTCATTATCATTAAGTAAAGTCTGGGGAACGCCTCAGTCAGAAATAATTATTTTTATTAATGTTAAGCAGAACTAACAGTTGTGTTTGGAGAGCGACTCTCATGGCCTCTGAAGTTGTCTGCTCCTGGAAGGAAGTAGGGCCATGCTTTCTGGTGAACTTGTCATTTCCTGTCATGTGTGCTAGTCACCATTCAGCTTATCGTCATAAGAACTCATTTTCATTTCAAGGAGGGATTGAAAAGATGATACTGGTGTGGAGCATTGGCTAAATAGACTAGTTAAAGATTATGAGATTATATATATAATGACTGCAGTTTACCTTATATGTATTTACTTAGTCCCCATTTGCATATCTGTTTCTAATGAGACGTGCTAAGTGGATACTTAAGTTAAAGTTCACAAAGCTTAATTTAGCTTCTGAGAGTAAAAAAACTCAATAATTTGACAAAAATCTTTAATATTTGCTGTTGCAAATAACTAATTTCTTTAGTGTTCAGGATAATAATTAACAAAGCCAGGGCCAGGGAGCCACAGCTTTCTTAGTGGGGAAATTGGAGACGCTAAAACCACGTGTAAACTAAAGAAGCGCAGATTACTGTTAGGGTCAGTGGAGTGTGTGACCTGTGTGCTGATATGTCTTTCCCAACTTTTGTTGTCTTCCAGCTGGCTACTGTGTGATTACGTACATTCTTGGAGTTGGAGATCGGCACCTGGATAACCTTCTGTTAACAAAAACAGGTAACAAATCAATACCATTAGAAGACACATTTTAGGTCGGGCAGTGGTATCCCACACCTTTAATTCCAGCTCAGGAGGCAGAGGCAGATGGAGTTCTGTAAGTTCGAGGCCAGCCTAGTCTACATAGTGAGTTCCAGGACAGCCCGAAACCCTGTCTCAAAAAACAGAAAACCAAAGAGAGGGAGAGAGACAGAGAAAAGAAGATGTATTTTTGTATGTGGTGTTTTTCCTTTATCCTAGAATCAACTTATTAACAAAATAAGTTGCATAGGAAGGGGGGGAATGGAGGAGGAACTGTGCATATAAAATGATTTTAAAAAAATCAAAAAAATTTTAATGCATTTCTTTATTTCTATATGTGTATGTGGTTGCACGTGTGCCCTGGTGTATATGGATGTCAGAGGACAGCTTTCAGAAACCAGCTCTCTGCCCACCATGTTGGTCTAGGAGATCTAGCTGAAGTCATTGGGCCCATGTGGAAAGTGCCTTTAGCTGTTGAGCCTTGTCACTGCCCTAGATTCTTCTTAAGTCCCTTAAGAGGGGCACTAGAAGGACCCGTTAGCAGGGAGCCAGTGAGTGAAGCCTCTAGCCCCATCCTGCATGCCATGCCTCTGTAGAGAGCCATGTGTGGGGCACCACACTCCATGAGCACGCCTAGGTACGTTGTTCCTTCTCACTCGTAGCTGTCCTCGGTTTAGCAGCTGTCTCCCGGTTTCCTTCTCCATGGAGCACCAGGAGTGATCATTGCTTTCTCCCTTCGTCATGATAGCTTGTTTGTTTGTTCTCAGAGTTTCTTTCCTCAGCCTCCCAGTACGGGGTTCCAGCTCACATCACCTGCCTGTTCTCTAAGTACAGCTCTAGACACCCCTCCATTCCTTCCTGTCAGTTTGGAAGAGCCAGCTGCTTCCTTGCATCCTAATCACGTGGGACCAGCAACCCTCTACAGTTTTGCCCCCCTACAGCCTTACTCCTTCTCTCCTTTCCTTTCATAAGGTAACAGCCCAGACCGTTATCCACTAATGTCTTTCCTGGCCTCATCTCATCCTTACCCATCACCCTTGTTTGTAAGTCTCTTCTCAGCTCCGGGACCCCTCAGTAACATGCCAGTTCTGCATTTTCAGTGTCCCTCCTTTAAGCCACCAACATAAAGTCTCCCAAGCTCGTCTTCTATCTGCATGTCACATCACTCTTGCCACAAGACAAGTACCCTTGTTTCCCCTTTCTGGAAAGTTCTTTACTCACTCAGATCCTTGCAGGACGGACTTTGACTATTGTCTGAGCTGAATTAGGATGCTCTTAGCAAACCTGTAATCGTTAGGTGGGCATCAGCGTGGCACCCTGTACTCATTGCTTCATTCTGTCTTCCTCATGTTGGCTGCTGGTGTTCATTTACGCCAACAGGTATTTTTTAAGGGCCTGCTAGAGCCGGGGCTCTTACTGACTGCTCATCAATCATCGCCCAGTCAGGGTGCAGGGCCTGTGCGAGCAGGAGCCTTGTCTGTCATTTAACACTGTGCCCTGTGCCTCTAGAGCTGCGGGCAGCGCTTGGCTAGGGGGACAGGAAGGCGGGGTTGGAGTAGTGGGCAGCTAATCAGCTCTGCTCTTCTGTGTAGTCCTTTCTCTGAACAAATAATTCAAGTGTCTGTAGCTTTTTGGAGAAACTAGGTTTTCAAATTACTGGTTAAAGGCATCTTTCTCATATGCAGATGATTTCCTGTGTTTTTGCATTTCTCTCATGGTAGCCAGAATTTAATGGAATAGTTGAATGCAATCTGACCACTTGCTAATATTCTAACCCTGTTAACTCACATACTGTAATAGAATTTCTATATTCATTTTGAATTATCGTATGTGAAATTTATTTTATTGAATTTGTGTCTGAGATGCCATGTTTCTGTTTTGACCACACTGAAGTAGCTAAGACCAAAGGACTTTTTGGTAAACACAGAGGTTTGGGGCTACTTTAACACTTTAGCAAAAGATATTTATAAATTCTCATGACGATTTTGAGAGCATTTTCATTTTGAAGATATTCTCTTGTATCTCTTCTTTAGCTCCTTCCAGAACTACAGTGGTTCGCGCCACTCCTGGCTTGAGCTGGTCTGCAGCCATTCTCTCTGCAAAGTAGCTGCCTTACCAGCACTGCAGCTCTTGCTGCTTGGCTCTGGGTTTATGTCTCCTTTGGTTTGGTACGTTTCGTCTTACTGACTGACTTTCTTTCTTTCTTCATATCTCGGTTTTAATTTTTTGTTGTTTTTTTCTTTTTGCAGAGGTGAGAGAAACAAGAAGTTGGGTGGGTAGGAAACTAAAGGGAGAGAAAAGAATATGATCAAAGTGTACTGTATGAAAACAATTTTTAAAAAGACATGAAACTCCTAGATGAAAACCCAGAAAAAAAATTTTAAAAATTGAAATGAAATAGAATAGTATTTTTTTTTTCACCTAGGTCTTAGTGTTGTGGAAATCAGACTGTGAATTTTTAGTTGTGAGCCTGCATTAGTTTCCACCAGAGGGCGCCTCAGGTTTCCTCTTTAGATAACAAACTTCCATGAAATGTTCATGAAGAACATTCTTTTTCTTTCTGAAATGCAAGGTATTTTGTTTGTTGTTTTGTTTTTTTCTTTTTCTTTTTTTTTTTGGGGGGGGGCGCTGTGGGTTTTGAGACCAGGTTGGCTTTGGAGCTTCCCTGGAACTAGCTCTTGTAGACCAGGCCGACCTCGAACTCACAGAGATCTGCCTGCCTCTGCGTGTGCCACCACAAGCCAGCTAGGGTTCATACAGTTATATCCTGCAGTAAACATATAAGTCTTCTTTACCAGGGAACTTAATTAATTAAACAATACCTATAGGCAAGCGTAAGTCTAGCTGGGTGTGGAAACTCCTAACACTGGGGAGACTGAGGCAGGCAATCCATCACTATAACGCAAGGCTAGCCTGTCTGATGAGAGTACGTTCCAGGCCAGCCTGCTCACAGTGAGAGCCTGTCTAAAAACATTAAAGAATTTAAATAACATAAAAAATTAAACAACAATACCAGAGACATTCTTTTAAAATTCTCACCTGAGGGGACATATGGCAATGTTTCAAGGCAGTTTCAAGTTATGTTCTATATAAATAGTATGATATTTGAGCCTTAACAGAGTGAGTTCTGACTGTTGGTTCACTGCAGGAAGTACATTTCCGTTCTTTTATTTTTAAAATGCCTCATTTTAATCATCTTTCTTTGTGCATTTTTGATCCATTATGCCATAAACATAAATCTTAGACCATATTAAAAGTTGAGAACTTTGGGTTCTCCTATGTAGCTACCTTGTCTCAACAGCTGATACGGAATGTCTGTCTACTCTGTTCTTATTGCCAGCATAGCAAACAAAGTTCAGCGTGAGGGTCTGCTTTGGTGGCGGCTATGCAGAGTAGTCAGAGGTGTCATGTTATCTCTGTGAAGGTCTCTGTTGTGAGGTGTAAGGCTTCAGATTTAGCTCACAGTGTCCCAGGGAATATAGATGGGCTGGGAAAGGACCAGCGAGGGACTCGAGGCACGTGTGAAATAAGGTGCTTCTGTAAATATGGATAATTCAAAGTGTGTTTAAAGATAATGTAAGCATGACTTTCAATTACAGATTTCTCTAATTTTTCATTTCTTGGTTTGAGTACTTTTAGCTGGTTGGGTATTTCCTTAGACAAACAGCAGAGGGCACTGTATACCCACCATAAAACTGTAGGCCTTTATCAAAGGCCTGTTAGTCAGTTAATTAGGTTTTTGTTTTTTAAAGGATTCGATGTTTTACTTGTTACTGAATTGTTATGGCAGCCTGGAGAAAGCAGGAAGCTACAGATTTAAACTGGCATGAGATTGAAAAGGGGATTTTTGTTATTCACTGCTGATATCTGTGGATAAAACCATAGCTTAGTCAGTGATGGGTCATGGAGAACTTGTTTTAGTTACTAGTCTATTGCTGTGGTGAAACACCATGACCAAAGCCCCTTTTATAAAAGAAAACATTTAATTTCGGGCTCGCTTTAGTTTTAGAGGGTTAGTCTGTGACTATTTGACAGGGGTGTGGTGGCAGGCAGGCAAGCAGACTGGCCTGACACTGGAGCTGGGAGCTTATATCCTGATCTACAGGCAGCATGTATAGAGACTGGGCCTGGCGTGGGCTTTTGAACTTCAAAACATTCCTCTTTCAACAAGGCCACACCTTCTAGTCCTTCCCAAACAGTTCAAGTAACTGGCCACCAAACATTCAAACATGAGCCTCTGGGGGGATTCTCATTATACCACCACAGGACTCAAATGAAATGAAGCTTGAATTTATCATAACTCTTTTGATAAAGAATTATTTTTTATTTTTATTTCTGGAGATTTGAAGGGATGTATGTGTTCGTTGCTTTTGATACTAACCTAAAAATGAACCCTGGATGCCAGCATTCTTGGTTAAATGGGAACTGACTTGTAGCTCCTAAAACAGCCCACCCTCTCCTGAGAACCCAGTGGTGTCTTTGTCTGTCTATCTTAGATCTTCAGAGTGACCTGCTTCAGGGCTTCTGACAAAGCTCAGTTTAACACTGGTCACTGCTGACCTAAAGGGTTAGTTTTTCAGAGTATCTCCTGTCCTTAACTTCCTTATTATGCTTTGTAGTTTTATGTGTAATTAACTTTGCTAGAAATTCTGAGGGGAAAAAAAACGGACTTAACAATGAAGGCATTTATCTCTAAAGTAAAGTTCTGATGCCTCTGGGCTACTTACACCCTCTGTCTTTTTTCCTGGACACAGTAAGGCTAGAACCCTTGTCCTGCTTATTGTGTGAGGCTCACAGATATGGCATGGTCCAGGGATGATGGCTTCCCTCCAGGGTGAACTACCGACTGACTGAGATAAGGATGCCTCTTCTGGCTCATACAGTTAGTTGGACTCCTAGTTTCAGAGATAAGAAAACGTCTAATATATTAAACAGTTCCTTTTATCTGCTGCTTTTTGAATGATGCTTTAACAAGAGCTTGATGGCTCTCAAGTGGAAGGAAGGCTCCATGGTTGTGGTGGTTTGAATAGGCATGGCCCCATAGATTCAAGTGTTTGAATGCCTGGCCCATAGGGAGTGGCACTATTAGGAGGTGTAGCCTTGTTGGGGGAAGTGTGTCACTCTTGGGGCAGGCTTTGAGGTTCTATATGTTGTTAGTTTTTATTTCGCCTTATGCTTTCGCTTTTTTGGCTCTTTAGGGGGCCTACTACACAGCTCCAAAATAAATCACACATGGGGTCTTATTCTTTCTTTTAAATGACTGGCCTTAGCTTGGCCTTTTTCTAGCCAGCATTTCTTATTTTAAATGATCCCATCTACCTTTTGCCTCTGGGCTTTTCCCTTTTCTTCTGTAATCTTACTTTCATCTTGCTCTGTGACTGACTAGGTGGCTGGCCCTTTCTTTTCTCACTCCTTGGTCTCTCTTGCTCTCTGATTTCTCCTATTTATTTTCCCTGCCTACCAGCGCTGCCTGTTCTTTCTCCTGCCTCGCTATTGGCCATTCAGCTCTTTAATCGACCATCAGGTGTTTTAGACAGGCAGAGTAACACAACTTCACAGAGTTAAACAAATGCAACATAAAGAAATACAACACATCTTTGTGTCATTAAAACAAGTGCTCCAATGTGTAAACAAATGTTAACACATCTTAAAATAATATTCCACAACACCTATCTACTTAAGCTATGCCTAGTGTCGTACAGCATCTCCTGCTGCCTGGGGATCAAGATGTAAACTCTTAGCTCCTTCTCCAGCACCACATCTGCTTGCATGCTGCCATGGTTCTTGCCATGATAATAATGAACTAAACATCTGAAATTGTAAGCCAGCCTCAATTAAATGTTTTCCTTTATAGGAGTTGCTGTGGTCATTGTGTCTCTTCACAACAATAGAAACTTTAACTAAGGCAATGGTGTATAACACAAACCTGATAATGACTTCGTATATGAATAGTTTTTCATAACTATAAAATGAAAATAGATTTATTGATTTAATAAGTAATATAAACTAGTAAAATTTAATCTGATGACATTTATGTGTCAATGGATATAGCATGAAAACTACATACCATTCACAGTGTGGGATTTGGGTGTGAATTTGGACTGTCCTGCCCCTGTGAAGATGCTTAGGTATATGCCACGTGAACTATGGACCCACCGTCTGTTCTGGATGCCACCAAACGATTTCAAAGTGCAGATTGTCTCTGACTGTGTGCGAGTGATACACAGTTATTAAAATCTTCATTTTGAATGTTTATTTGTGTGATTCCCTCATGGGCAGAAATGAGGGGCCACAGCTCCCGGCCATCTGTGTGACCCTGGGAATAAACAGCTGGCCCTCTGTAGCATTCTGTGGTTGCCATGGTGTGGGGTTTGGAAGTTTGGGTTCAGTGCATTAATTTATTTTATGCCTCATATTTTCATTTCATGGTGTGTTTGCAGAGATGTAATCAGCATCACAATTGAAGAAGCATCTGGATAGCCAGCCATTCTGTCATTATCATTAGCTGGAAACATTTAGATTGGCTGTGTTGTCCGGGGGGGGGGGGGGGGGGGAACGAACTCAGAAATGAAAGGATGCCAAAGTAGTAAGCTTTACCATGGCATTCAGATGTCCTCTGTTGTCTGTTTAAAACAAGTTCAAGAAAGGGAAGAAGGATGTTAAAACTCCTACTTGCTCTCCAGCCTCTAGAAGAACGTTCCCTGTTTCAGCAATGTTAAACGTTGTCTGGGCTGTAGCTAGAATGAAGGTCCTTGGCTTAATAGAGCAAAGCAGACACATGGAGAGTTCCTGGTGCTCGGAACTGCCTGGATTCGGGATAGTAACAATAGAATGTGACTTCTAGTGCCTCCTACTGGCTCATCATACGTTGAGTAGGGGAGAAAGGTGAGTGGGCATCGTTTAGTGTGCTCTTCTGTAGGCTACAGGAGCCCCGAGAGCTGATGCAGAGTGTGCCCCCTTATCTGATGATGATCGGATGGCTCAGTCTGTAGTAACTGCTTAGGGAACGTGTGCTCTTCTGTAGGCTACAGGAGCCCCGAGAGCTGATGCAGAGTGTGCCCCCTTGTCTGATGATGATCGGATGGCTCAGTCTGTAGCTCCTTGTCTTTGTTTCATTTGCACCATCTACACCAGAAATAGCAGAAGAAACAAACCTAGTTCCTACATGATTTAACCACTTCTTTATTTAGAAAAGGTTAAGGTAGTGACCGAGTAGAAGAGAAGCTGGCTTTTACGTGCAGCTGTTTCACTGTGAGTCTTTAGGCAGTTAGGATAAACATCCATTCGCCCATGGCCTGCTGCCTGTGCTGGCAGGTCCATTTCCCAGACTTGGTGTTTGCAGCTAAGCTGTTAAGCACACTTTCTCTCCCCTAAAATGTCCAACGTAACCATTTAGTTCCTTCTTCTGATAAAGATGTCTAAAAGTTGCGGAAAAGTAGGTGGCTTCTCTGTTGACTTGTACCAATTCCTGTCATCGGTGAGTCTCGGGTACAGTGAATTCTGGATGCTCAGACATCTTCAAAGCCGTCGTTATTAACATTTTACTGTCATTTGTTTGCTTGTGTATTTATTTAGTTAGTTATTTGGGTGGGCTGCATGTGGAGGTCAGAGAACAGATTGCTAGAGCCTGCTCTCCCCTTCCTCGGGGTGGGCCCTGGGATGAAGCTCACATCACCAGCCTGGCAGTAGGTGCCCTTTCCTGCTGATCATCTTGCCAGCCTCAGGATTTATTTTTGAGAAACATTCAAAGTTTTAATTTTTACATGTTATTAAAGTATTTAAAATAAATACTTATTATTGGACCTGATTATTGGATGGTAAACAGCTTAATTTAATTTTGAATAAATATTATCATTTTTAATTGCTTTCCCCTTTAGAACCAGTTAAGACGTTAATCATGCGCCCTTAATGGCTTTTGGTTGGTTGGTTTTTTTGACCTTATGTCGTGTGTGTGTGTGTGTGAGAGAGAGAGAGAGAGAGAGACAGAGAGAGAGACAGAGAGAGAGAGACAGAGAGAGACACAGAGAGACAGAGAGAGACAGAGAGGCAGCTGGCTTTTAGAGCACTTACTGTGTTCCAAGTGCTGTGTTACAGTATTCTCTTGTGATTCTACATCTCAGGTCATCAGCATTATGATTCACGCAGTGACACTAGGATGGGTCTCTGCAGCATTGCATGAAGATGGGAATTTCTTTAGTGCTTTGGTTAATTGTGCTCCCTAGTAGGCCCCGCCTCTTCCTCCTGCAGGGTTTACAAGCTTAGTCTCTGCGCCAGTCGCTGATGCATGTCTCCCCGGGACAAAGTGACTGCTAGCACTCAGGATAGCAGAGAACAGGAAGGCATAGCCAACATCTTAACCAGGAGTTAGCGTGGAAAATTGATTGGCACAGCGTTGCTTGTGCTCATGAATGGTAAATTCAGTCCTCAAGGCTGGTACCTTTGATGGGAAAAATAAGGTGGATGATTAATTTCCATGTGAAACAGGACAGTTAGGTTGCCCTAGAGGGGAATTTATTTAGCTTTTATCCTCCCCACCCCCACCCAAGACAGGGTTTCTCTAGCTTTGGAGCCTGTCCTGGAACAAGCTGGCCTTGGACTCAAAGAGATCCACCTGTCTCTCTTTGAGTTCTGGGATTAAAGGCAGGCACCACCACTACCCGGCTTTAGTTAGCTTTTTAAGCCAGTTAATTCCATCCCTCAATGGTTGGTGCATCCTGTGTGCCAAAAGCTGAGGCAGGAGTTAACAGCACTAAGTGCCAAGTCTCTGCTCTAAGAATTCAGTCCAGAGTATCCTTGCTTCATGGCAACTTGTCAATCACTAGGTGCTTCCTGGATTTCATGTACTAGTAAGCGGACCGATCCCATTCCTATGTGTCTGCTCTGAGATTATGATGTAAGACTTCTCGGAGGAATTGCAGCTGTGTTCAGCTCTTGTTAGACATAAATTTCTCCACCTTGAAATTTGAAGGATTTTTTTTTTGAAAGTCATCATTTCATAACAGTCGGTATTTCATTTTAGGAGCACTAAGATCAAAGAAGTGGCTGTCTGCCTCATAAAGAGCAGTTCATTTGACTTAAGGAACAAGAGATTCTCTGCTGATGCTGAAACTGATTCCTCTCTGAGTTGGCCAGATGTTTGCTCCTTGATTCTGCAATTCTATATACAAGATAAAAATTTTAAATTAATATTAATTGGGATGGTTTTAGGCTTGCTTTTTTCATTTCCAAGAGTTAAACTACACTGTATTCTGAAGGGCATGTTTGAAGGTATAGAATAATTTAATGAATTAATCTTTTTCGGAGGCACTTTCGCAAATTGAATAAAGTATTTCCTTCCTCGTTTGTAAAGACACTTGTAGAAATGACCAAGGTTCTTGTTCACATCCAGGCAAACTCTTCCACATTGATTTTGGGTATATCTTGGGCCGAGATCCAAAGCCTCTTCCTCCTCCAATGAAGCTGAATAAAGAGATGGTGGAAGGAATGGGCGGCACGCAGAGTGAGCAGTACCAAGAGTTCCGAAAGCAGTGTTACACGGCCTTTCTCCACCTGCGAAGGTGAGGACTGTGTGTCTCAGAATACTAGGATGAGTGTGGAAATGTGTGTTTACTGCCCGACCTTTCTCTGAAAGACATAATGGCATTTCTCAATATTTGCTACATATAGTGATGAACCCAGCATCAAAGGATACCTTGCTTTCCTACTAATTATCCCATCTGTAACCTACCAGTTGAGAAGCTGGCTACCCAGGAGGAGTTTTACCCATCCCTTCTCCCTGGAGGAGGTGGCGAGCAGCGTAGTAGCCACTGCCCTGCCTTAGGTACACTCTTAGTCAGCCATTTTCTTCTAATGCTTTCTCCACCTCAGTTTTGGATGCTGTTCAAGATAATTCACAGGTTTCATTTTTTTTGTCTCTTCAGTGACTCATTCTACTTTGAACAAGGTTTATTTTACTTTGTCCTTTCTTCTTCAATGTCACTCTGTGCTTCTTTCATCATGGTCTGATTAAAAAGACTGGATGACTTAAGTTACCAGGAAAAAGATAAAGTCATGTACTTGAATATGAACAAAGTTCTGACAATCAGAAGTGACAGGATCCATGGCTTCTTAAGTATTTTCCACCTAACTATGCAAAAGGAATTTTCCTAGTCCAGCAGAAATCCTAGCGTAAGTTATGCCTGCAGTCCATCCCAGGGTGGGTCAAGATGGTTTGGCCAACCTACAGGGTCTGTGCCTCTAACCTCACCAGGTTATTATGCCATGTACAAAGAGCAGCAGTTGTGTGTTTGATTTGTAAGTATTTATTTCTCCTTATTCTGTTTACTAGAGCAGCTAATAATAATCTAATACAATAAGAGCAGTGAGAACAGACTTCCCTGCCTTGGACCCTGCTGTAGCCTTTAGTGCTTTGTAATTCAGAACAATGTTAGCTGTAAGATTTTGGTAGATGTTTCAATTGTGTCTACCTCACATAGGACCATCTGTATGGTCCACAGATTGGCACTCCTGGGGGGCTCTGTCGACTTTGAACAGGAGAGGTCCTTAGGTGATTAGTGCTGTGCCAGGGTGCCCTGGGAAAGGGGTCAGGCAAGAGGTTGCAGATTGATAGCTGGAGTCATGCCCAAGGATGTCTGTCTCACTGAAAGCAGAAGGGAAACAGCGTGTTTTATTAATTGCTAGTGGAACATTGGTAGAATGATGTAAGGAGGCCGCTTGTTGGTTCCTGGCCGCTTAACCCCGAAATAATCACACAGAAACTGTATTAATTAAATCACTGCTTGGTCCATTATCTCTAGCTTCTTATTGGCTAACTCTTACATATTAATATAACCCATTTCTATTAATCTGTGTGGCTGTGGCTTACCACCTAAAGTTCCCAGCGTCTGTGTCCAGCGACTCATGGCTTCTCTCTCCTTCTACAGTAGAAGGAAGAGTGAGAAAATAGAAGCAAATTATTAATGTCAAGCTGAGGTTCCCATACCTTACTGCAAACAACATCACAGAGTGACTAAATAGCCAATATGAGTGAATATTGATGTGGGGTGTCCTTCTGTATAAGTGTTGCTTTATTGGTTGATGAATAAAGTTGTTTTGGCCAGTGGTTTCACAGAGTAAAGCCGAACAGAGAATCTGAACAGAGTGAACAGAGTTATATAGAGAGTGCAGGTGAAGTTTGGGAGATGCCATGCAGCTGCTGAAGGAGAGATCACTAGAACCTTACCTATAGGCCACAGCCTCATGGTGATACATAGATTAATAGAAGTAGGTTAATTTAAGATATAAGAGTTAGCTAGGAATATGCCTAAGCTATTGGCCAAGCACTGTTGTAATTAATAAAGTTTCTATGTGATTATTTGGGTCTGGGCTGCTGGGAAACAAACGAGCAGTCTCCATTTAAATACACACAATGTCTGAGGGAAAAGCTGGGGCCTTCATATTACAATTTCTGGGTCTCATACCATGGAATATTAACTTTTAGAATTTCCATCTAATAATGACATTACCCTCTTTTTCAGAAAATATTTTTATAAATAAGAACAAAGAGGAATACACTGTCATTTCAATTAGAGTTCTGTAACATTGAAGATCTGTCTTTTTAGATGACAAGTATTTTTTTATGACTACCTAGGTTGTCATTTAGCTGTGGCTAAATGAGTGGAAGGGAAGTAACATCCCATGAGTCACTCAGGAGCGACTCCATGGAGTCCAGCTGTAGCTCCAGGAAGTACAGTGACTGTTGTGTGTGTACTCAAACTGTCTCCTCTTTAAGAGTCGAGCTGTAGCTTCAGGAAGTACACAGTCTCCTCCTTAAGAGTCGAGCTGTAGCTTCAGGAAGTACACAGTCTCCCCCTTAAGAGTCAGCTGTAGCTTCAGGAAGTACAGTGACTGTTGTGTGTGTACTCATATTGTCTCTTCCTTGGGATTAGTAGGAATCACACGATTGCAGTTGCCAACACTTTTGGAAGTGTTCTTGATAAGGCAAAGAAACCTAAAATTCTCACTCACTGGTTTCATTTTCTTTCTTGTTCTTGTAGGTATTCCAATCTGATTTTGAACTTGTTCTCCTTGATGGTTGATGCAAACATCCCAGATATTGCTCTTGAACCAGATAAAACTGTAAAAAAGGTAATTTTGTGCTTCTTTTTGTCTATAATGCAATCTACATTTCATAGTAAAATTGGGTAAAGACTAACAATGCATGCCCTCTCTTTATTCCAGCTCGTAGATTATTAGCAGAATCTAAGGAAGAGTCCTATGTCTTCTTTTATTCATGTTTCAGACACAGCAGTCTCAAGTCTTCTCTGGCACAGCTGTTCAGTTCCATCTGTCCTCATCTCTGTACCTGTAGCATGAGTCTAGAGGGACAGCTAGCTCACTGAGAACTGCTCTTCTTCATCCTCAGATGGGTAACTCTCCCAGCATTGCCAACAAGATGCCTGACTTGGTCGCAGGTGGACCATGCTGTGGATCACATATCATTTAGATGTCTCCCCTGTCGTCTTCTTTTCTGTCCCCTCTGTTTTGGATATTGCTGTGTCACTGTAGAGTCCCGCCATTTGTTTTCTTTGTAAGCAGCCTATAGTGATAACTAGTGGAAACTGCTACATGCAAGCAGTCGGTCAGCTGTCCTAACTAGAATTTGAGCAGGAATGGGAGAAGGGTTTGGATACTTCCCTTTAATCTGCTTCTCGGAGCTGCTTCTGATGAGAGCAGATAGAAGAAAGATTTTGTATCCAAAGGTAAAAGATGATGATGCAGATTGGTATTCGTCCTCAGAGAAGATTGTGAAGGGCTTTTAACTCGCAGAAGTATAAAATCTCTGAAAGACAGTAGCATTTTTCAAGATAGAGCTGCCCCGGCTTTAAAACTGGTGATGGCAGCTTACACCAGCAGATCTATGTCTAGCTCAGTGGACTTTGGAAAATTAAGTTCAGCAGTGATTATACAGGAAAAAGACCAATTCTTTCCTCAGGCTTAGCAGGCTAGGAGAAGTATCTGAGTGGAGGTATTTTCTTCAGTCTTTAAGAAAACAAACTCTTAGCTGGGCGGTGGTGGTGCTCGCCTTTAATCCCACCCAGCATTTGGGAGGCAGAGGCAGGTGGATCCCTGTGAGTTCAAGACCAGAGAGAGCTAGTTCCAGGACAGGCTCCAAAGCTACAGAGAAACCTTGTCTTGAAAAACAAACAAACAAAAAACTCTTAAAGGGTGCTTGTTTTATTCTGGCAGATGGTACATTGGCCTTTCCATTTCTTGTTTTATCCAGTCAGCAATATTCAATGATTTCTTGTTGTTGTTGTTTGTGTGTCCTGTTCTTGTCTTTTTATTTTTCCTTTACTGGCTAAAGCTCATCCATCAGGAAGTATAATTGACTGATGGAAAACTCTTGAGCTGTGAAGGATGCCTGCACCAGCTTCACGTGTTCCCGTGTTTCGCTTGTATCCACTCTGTTAAGGATCTCTTCTGTAGTTTCTTCTAAACTCATTTGTCATATCTCAATCATATTCAGTCTTCCCTGAGTGTGGCTGTTCAGAAGCCATTTGGGAAATTTCTGGCAGTGTTGATCAGACTTGCGATAGACAGCGGTTTCTTTGACCAATTAAGCCATGCCATAGTCATTGTTTTCTTTAGCCATTTCTGCTGGGTGTGGACAGTATTTTCTTTGCCTGCTAAGCTGTGTCACAGACAGTGGTATCTGCCTAGTAAGCCATGCCATAGGCACCGGTTTCTTCGGCCAGTTCTTGTCTTTGTGCATCCTCTGTTGCACCACCACCTATTTCAGGAAGTCACATGACTCTCTTACCAGCTGTCCTTAAAGCACTGTTTCAAAGTGCAAAGCAATTCCTTTGTGAAAAATGAGCCAGAAAGCAAATTTGTTAGATACCTTTTTAGACTAGTAATTCCTACCACTTTATTTCCGTTAAATAGAACTTTAAAGGGCATTTTGCCATATTTTTTGAAACTGTATTTCATAACAGGTGTCTTTACTTTCTGATCCTTTATCAAAATGTGAAGTACCCAGTTAAATATAGACTCAGCACTGTCATAACAGTGCTTGAAATGTGTGTTGTAGTTGATTGAAATTTTTCTCATATTAGTTGAATTACTTCTTTCCAAAGAAGTAGGCTTTATACTTTGTTGAGGTGATAGTTGCCACCATTACTTCATCGTGTTGCTGACGGGACAACACGCCAGCTAGGCGAACACACAAGTGTGTATGAGGCTGTTTGTTCACAGGGATGCAGGTCAGATATGCTGGTAGGCCCTAGCATTTCCTGGGTTTGGCTTCGTAGAGTAAGTAACAAGCTTTATAATTCTTTGAGAAATGATTTCTTGCACGTAACAATTTTGTTACTCAAATTTATCTTCTTGAGCACAAAATTGTCCTAAAATATGAAATGCTGTTAGCAGGCTCAACCCCTAAACATGGGCCTTGGCCTTTAATCCACAGCACCAATAGGAAGGTCTCTAGCATGGGCCTTCAATAATTCACTGATCTTTATCTAAGGTAAATCCCAAGACCCTAAGTTCAGAAAAGCCTGCCAAACACTGGCAGACAAAATGCTGCCTAGAACAGGGAACATAAAATAGGTTTAGTTATGTGTCCTTAGGCTGTTGCACGCCTTCATCAGACCCCATGAAATAAACACAGCTCCCCCTCTTCCATTGGGTCTTCACTTTCTGAAGGAGAACTAATGTTACTGAAATATTCATGGCAGATAAAGGTGTGCACCTTTCTGTTATATAAACATTATGTGTGACAGATAATTGTGTGTGACCTGGGATATGCACGGAGGCCACCACCTTGAAGCCTGTGCTGGGGAGCTTTCCCTCCCTGCAGGCCAGGAGCTAGTGTACCATTGCCAGCTGTACACATCAGAGGCTGCCTCGTAGAGTGGGTCAGAGTGTCAAGCAGAGCTCGGTTATTTAATAAGTTCACTCAAAACTGTCATAATTCTCTTAAACCCAAACGAAGATGTTAGATAGTTTAATCAATAAAACTACGTTTTGATAAAATTAATTTTGTTGTTAATATAACCAGAGCTTGGTGAATTAAATAATCCAGCCCTGAGCAAATCGATACTATTAGTTTATTATGTAAATATAATATGTGTTTTATAAATATTAAAATGTATGTGTAAAGTACTGAAATCATATGAAAATAAACACTTTTGGGTTGGCAAGATAGTTCAATAGGTAAAGGTTCTCATTGCCAAGACAGTTGACCTGAATTTGATCTCAGAACCTATATGGTAGAGGGCAGAAATTGTTCCCTGAAAGTTATCTTCTGACTTCCACAGACACACCCAGCACACAGGTGGGAGCGTGCTACGTAATCAATAAGCAGATGAGCACACATAGACATGGGAAGCTGAAGGAGGCCAGCCTGGGTCACGTGTCAGTGTGGGCTACATACTGAAACAGTGTCTCAGGGGAAATAAGAAAATTAAAAACTAAAAGTACATAAAGCACATCTGTAACCCATGTTAAGGACCTGTGGTCTCTGAAATGAAAACCCGCTCCTGCGCTGGGCTGCGCTGGTACTCTGCTTTCCCGTTCACCTCCCCGTCCCCTGCACAGTGTCTGAGCTGACGCTTGTCTGTGAAGCCGTGCCTGGTGTTTGTGGGATAGATGTCAAAGGAATCCATTTCCCTGTGCACAGAAACTAGCAAGAGGGACAGACGGGAAGTGGGAAAAGTGAATGAATAAAGGTTCTAACTGATTAGGCAGTGGTGGATGATAAAGGTGGGGGTGGCATCTTCAGCTGTAGCCAAAAAATGGCCCCACTGGGAAAGATAGAAACTTTTTATGAGACAATTTGGAGGAGACATTTTGTAAACCTGCAGCAAGAAATAAGACTTTTGGCTATTGAAGAGTACAGCCCTCGGAACAGAACGCGTGCTCCCTAACAGTTCATAGCTTTGTGGCTAGGGATGGCGAGTTGAAAAGGTGATCTGATCTTCTAGGGATTTTCAATCTTCCTGGCTTGTAAAAATGTATAGCCATCTTCAGAGGGTCGGTGTGGGAGGGCATAGAGTAAAGATGTTTAATGGATCCACATATAAACATGACTGCTTAACAGCCAGGGCCTTGTCGTTGCTGTTCCCTTTATTTCAGTAATTAAAAGGAGAACTCTAAACTTTGATGCCAAGTTTATTCAGTAATTTAAGGCATTCCTTTCTATTAGAGAGTTTAATGGAGACATTCTTTCTTTGGATTGATTTCCTACTAAACTTTAAAACAAAGAAATTATATGTATTATAAATAGTTGACTGTATTTGAGGTAACCTGTAAAATTAAATTGCCCATGATTCCTGCTGGATTGCCCATGGCGCCTGTTGGCTCAGCCTGTAGACGGCATGGTTTCCCATGATGCACCATGGGAGACATGAGACTCCGGTTTGCTTCAGCAGCAGCTGTATGCCTTGTTTACAGTGTCCAGTGGTGGGTCCCCTATAGCCATGGGTGGGTGGGGATTTGGTTTTCCTCTGTTTTTTAAAGTTACTCATTTAAATCCTCATCTATTTTACACTAAGGAATTTTGGTTTTTTATTTTAATACAGCACAAATAAAAGATCTCCAGAAAATGATAAGTCAGAGCTTTTCCTTTTGTCTGGATGAATCAGATTTGTTCCTTTGTTGTAGTTATTTTTATGATGATATTATTAAGAAGTTGCTACAGGGAAAACAGTCTCCCTGCTTTGTTTGTTGTTTAATTCTGAGATAGGATTCTCTGTAGTTGAGGCTAGCCTTCAAGTCATAGTTCTTCTGCCTTCATCTCCCAGAGTCGTATCCAGTTTCATCCAGCTTTCTCAATAGGAAGAATTTAATGGGGAAAGTCTACATTTTATTTAATTGAAAGCTGCTTCTGAGTGAGAGATCCTGAGCACTAAATTATTCTTATTCGAAGGTCTTTCTCTATTAACTTGTGTAAAATTGAACTCTCAAAAATGCTTAACTTAAAAAAAAAATACCCAACTTAAACAAAACCACTGTGCTTCATAGTAAAAAATGTGTTTCAGGGCTTTATTGGAGGAATTATTCTGTGAACTTAAGAATTGTTAAGATATATATATGATTGAATATAGTCAACTTAGGCTATATTATCCCTGTATGGTGCAGAAACTTTAGGCCAGTCTATGGATTTTATTTTATTAAATTCACATTTAATAATTTTTTTCTGTAAATAGAAAACTAAATTGGATTGTTAATGGGAGCAGGGAAAATTATTATACCATTGTTCAGAGATGGGAGTTTGTATAGCTTGGTACAGGTTGGGAGGTGTAGAATGGTTTTGAGGTTGCTGGGTGCATCATTTGGAAAGGGGTGTGTGCATATTACATGCAGATGAAGGCACTAGGCTGCCAAGTGCATTACAATGAGGGTGTGAGTGCATAAGTCAGAACCAAGCAGAGACTTCAGAAACTGACTCCTGTGCTTTCCCTGCCTGAGACGGCTGTGTCCGAAGGCTAGGACTTCCCAGTGTTACTGTTGCTAGGGACACCTTCGGATATGTGGCCCATTGGTGACTGGGATGTCCATGCAGCATATAACTGAACCTGTTTTGGCTCATTTATGCTTTTAGATCACTTGGTAGAGGAAATGTAGACACCTCAAAATATGATTACCCATTGTGAGAATGTTGTTGCTGGCTAAGTGACCCTTAAAGAGACGCTGTTTGTTTCTTGACAATATAGCAGTTGAAACGGGGCTACTGTGGCACAAGATTGCAAGTGGATCTCCAAGATCGGGCAATTTGGGCATTTCCCAAATGGGGAACTACTCTGACTGTTTGGATGTCTTTAGATGTTCTGATGTCTGTACTGAGTGTTAGAGTACCCTGTTTGACAACAGTGACCAAGAGTGCAGGTGGCCCTTGTAAGGCAGGGTATGAAGAAGTGGTACTGCGTTTCCAGCAGCATACATAAGCAGAGTGCCTGTGTAGCTCTGAGAGGCGAATAGCAGGGGATAAAACTTTGAGCTTACGGCTTTTTGCTTCAAGGCAATTTCATATTGTAAATATAAGTAAGTAAAACTGAGCCAAGTGTTCAACAGTGAGTGCTTAGTGTTCGCTGGAACCTCAGTCAATTTAACTGCCTACCTACTAGGATGAATCTTTACATCAGCACAACAGAACCTACAGTCTCTGTTCCGTACCGTCCAGAATGCGTGTGTTAATAGATGGATAAATGTGGTACCAAGCCAGTGAACACAAAGGCAGTGAGGGGAAGCATATTGAGGTGATACATGCTCCATGGATCCCCGGGAAAGCAGAGCTGGAAGCGTGGCCCCTCAGGCAATGTGCCAACTTACACAGCCATAACAGCAAGTTGAGTGTCGTGCCAGCGTATGGAAGTTATGTAAGCTGAAGAGAAGAGGCTTAAGTGTGATGACTCAGCAGACTCTGAGGAAGGCAGAGGGCAATGACAGGTGGCCTCGCACACGTCAGGAAATAGGAATAATTGACCACTTGCATGTAAGCCTTACTAAAGAAAATGCCTCATATCTGGTACAGAACGTTCTTGTGAAGTATGACTATCAAGGTATGGGTGTGTCAGGAGTTGTTAATATGATCTCACCTTGTTTTGTCTATTTCTGTCACTCAGTAGCTCTTGAGCTGAAATGCTCAAGTATAAAGTGCATTTGGAGCTAAAGTAATGGCATTTCTGTCCTTAGAAGGAAGCCATGTCTGTAATTGGAAGTGATACAGATACATTCAAAACTCTTTATTGGCATAACTTTTGGCATCTTGATGATGGCTGTCAGTTTGATCCTGTCACTGCAGAGCATATCTCCTGACTTGTCCCATGAAAAGGTTGATGTTGTCTGTGGTTCCCTCTAGGTTCAGGATAAGTTCCGTTTGGACCTTTCAGATGAGGAGGCTGTGCATTACATGCAGAGTCTGATTGACGAGAGCGTCCATGCGCTGTTTGCTGCAGTGGTGGAGCAGATCCATAAGTTCGCCCAGGTAAGTTCCCAAGGGCTATGTGCTCGTCTCACCCTTGCATTAGAGATGCTCCTTGCTGGCTGACATTATCCTTCCTGGTTTTGTTTCTCCATCAAGCCTTAGTGGCATCTTAGCAGTGGGTGAAGGGAGCATCTTGAGATCATATTATTCCTACATAGAGGAGCACTGTAGACCCCGTCATAGGAGTCTTTGTCCCATGTAGTCTGTTACAGCTCCCCTTTGAAACTTCAAGGCTTGTCACATGAATTTAGACACTTTGGGGTTTTGGAAAACGCTGCAGTATAAGGAAAGGAGGCTAGAATCCAGGGAAAGCAGTCTACACCCATCAGTGAAACAGATCAGTATTCATGTTTGCAGTATCTCTCATGTGCAAGGAAACTTCTGCATGGCAGCCCTGGATGATGACTTTCAGATTTAATCTGTTCCTGGTATGAATTTCATAATGAAGATGAGTATGAAAATGGCTGTCAGCAAAAGCAGGCAGGCGCCTTCTCTTGTGAAGTTTTTCCTTACTCCGCATCTTCACTGAATCTCTGTTCTTGGCTCTCAAGTTCAAGGTCGTTGTGCAGATCCATCCTGCAGTATCTAGTATGCCATCAAGCCCTTTTTGTTCCTTAGTTCTTAGTTACTCCTTTACTAGTCCTTTCCTGAAGAGTGTTTTAATGTAGGTTTCCCTGGTTTGATAATATCTTGAATAGTAACAACTTTTGGGTTTTTTGTCTTTTTTAGTTTTTTGTTGTTGTTGTTTTGAGACAGGGTTTCTCTGTGTAACAGCCCTGGCTGTCCTGGAACTCGAACTCACAGAGATTCTCTGCCTTTGCCTCCCAAATGCTGGGGTTAAAGGTGTGCACCACCACCACCCAGCTAACAGGTTTTTTTTAAAACTTTCCTCTATATTTAAGTCTGTTTCTATTCATTCTTACATTTATTCTAAATTTTGACCAGATATGTCCTGGCATATGTGAAGATGGTGTATGTTCTCTTCTTCTGTGTTAGATTTATGCACATGTTCAGGATACCCGGTGTAGGGAAAAATCCGGTAGTGGCCTGGTAATAACTGTCTATTTTGTTCCAGTTGTTTGAAAGTTGCTGTATTTGGTTTTAAGCATCAGCAGCAGTATCAAATGTAATAATACAGATGCTTGATTATTTCCTGAACTTGAGTCCATCAGACAATGAACTTGATGATCTTTACATGTTGGTCTTAATAAAATTCTCTGATGAAGCCAGCTTAGGTAGAAGGGCTACTGTCAACTCCTGTCCATCCAGAAGAGAAAATCACTGTGCAAGATTGTTAGTTCTGTATCTTTGAAACTTTAAGTCTTAAACCTAGACATGTGTTACCATGTTGAGGTCTTTGAACAAATAAGTAGAAAATAAAATATACACTAATTTTTGAGCACATAAGTAAATACCCTAAGTAATAAACATTTCCACAAAAACCCTTTATGAATTTATTATTTTCTTCTACGACTATTCAGTGTCCTTTGTTCTTCAGCTGCGTATATAAATGGGAATAGAGGTAACTGGACTGTGGAGCTTGTGGTTCCTCTTGTGATAAGTAGCAGAGATTTTTCTGTTGTGTTTTGTTTTTACTGTGTGACTTGACATAGTGGTCCCTCCAGAGTCCATACTCTTTCCTCATGTTCTGTGATTTTTGAAGTTTCCTTGTCTATATATTGGCTAGTAAAACCCAGTTCTGCTGGCTGTATTATTCACGTTTCCCATAGAGTGTGAAGTCATGTAGCTGTGACTGTTCTTAATTAGCCACATCCTAAGCCACAACACTGACGTCCTTCGGGATACCCAGTGCACAGACTTCTTAGATGTAGTTCCCACTGTCTCACCTCTTAGAGAAAGGGCCTCTTTGTGTATAATAGCCCATCTGTTTGGAACACAAGGTATTGGCCTACCTTCTTTTCTAGATACGAAATATCCTTTAAAGAAAAGAAGTAGATGCTGTTCAGAGAACCATTATGTAGTCCTTACTTCCCCATTAGGCTTGAACAATAGCAGTGTACAGTTTCTCATGGAACAAAACAAAATACTGGGTTCTGTTACCAATGAAATTCTTCACTAAAATCCCATTTTTTTTCATTTAGAAATTTTTGGAGAGCCAGATGATTCCCTAAGCAGTGTTTAAATAACATACCAAAAGGTCTAATCGTCAGGTGACAGCCTGTGTCCCACATGTGTTCCTAATGCATTTGGCTTTTATGAGGAATAAACAGACAGCAGTCATGACTGCAGAGAAACAGAAATAAGAGAGGCAGCGCCACCTATTGGATACCTGTCTGTGCCGGCACTGATGGCAGCTCGCTCAAGTTGTCTTGGCTGTGACATACCTTCACCTCCTGGAAAAATGAAGCCAATTGGTACCATGGTCCAGGTCCATACCTGTCACTAAAGGTTTTTTGTGGCTATGTACTCAAGATTCACTTTGTCGGCCTTTATTATGAGAAGTTTGTTATGAATAGGGTTATCTTTATTATTATTACTTACTTACTTGTAAAAAAAAGAAATACTTTCATCTTTTCCCCCTAATTTTCTGGCCATCAAAAGTAAAAATAATCTGTTGGACATGAATTTGCATACCTTTAATCCGGGCACTTGGGAGGCAGAAACAAGTAGGTCTTTGTGAAGGCAAAGCCACTTAGTCTGCATATCTGGCTAGACCAGGACAGGTAGCACTACATAGAGACCCTGTCTCAAAGAATAAAACAAAATAAAAATAATAAGTTAAAAAATTTGAAACTGCTCAAAAGCCACCAAAACATGTAACACGTAAAGGAGCTTCCTGGAATAGTTAATCAGAAACAAATTCTGTGAATGTGGAACAGCACTGATTGGCCTGTTGGGCAAAGCCATCCTGAGTGTCTCTGGCCCCTGCTGTTCTGCTGAGTGTAGTCAGCCCTGCTGCTTGGCTACCAGTCTCTCTCTCTTTTTTTTTTCTTTTAAAGTGTTAACTATTTATTGACAAGGGAAGTATAGATGCATTCATTTAAATAAGATAAGGGTCAGAACATTTAAACACTTCTTTTCTCAATGGAATGTAAGAATCCAGGATACATAGTCAGCAATAATTCTGTCTTGTGACTCTTAAAATTTTTTTCTTTCTTTTTTTATATTTATTTATTAAAGATTTCTGCCTCCTCCCCGCCACCGCCTCCCATTTCCCCCCCCTCCCCCAATCAATTCCCCCTCCCTTATCAGCCCTAAGAGCAGTCAGGGTTCCCTGCCCTGTGGGGAGTCCAAGGACCTCCCTCCTCCTTCCAGGTCTAGTAAGGTGAGCATCCAGACAGCCTAGGCTCCCACAAAGCCAGTACGTGCAGTAGGATCAAAACCCAGTGCCATTGTTCTTGACTTCTCAGCAGTCCTCATTGTCCACTAAGTTCAGCGAGTCCGGTTTTATCCCATGCTTTTTCGGACCCAGTCCAGCTACCAGTCTCTTGCTACATGGCTGTGGCATTAAGGTCTTCCATCTGCTTCATTATTGTGATGGCAGCCTCCTGCCTGCCTGATGGGTGCCAACTACAATTCCCAAAATATTAATTTTCTGTCATACAGATTCCTTTTACCTGTATTTGAAAGTTTTTTAAACACTTCCCATGTGATCCCAGGGGAAAGTCTGTCTGTCCCTGTTTTCCTCCTCAACTAAAACCAGCTTCTACTCACTGTTTTCTTCCCCAGACTTGTATCACCTTAAACTCTTTTAATTTTATTTTTGAGATTATAATATTACATTTTCCTCTTCCTTTTCTTCCCACCAAACCGTCCCATAATTTCCCCTTCTCTCCTTGGAATTCATAGCCTCTTTTTTCATTAACTGTTATTGTATATATTGTATACATACATTACTAAACACAACCTGTTGAGTCTATATAGTGTTAGTTGTATGTATTTTTCAGAGCTGACCATTTGGCAGTGGACAGCCAGTTGGTGGGCCCTTCTCTGGGGATTTTCCCAACATCTCTCCACTGAATTTGGTTCTTTGTGTAGGCTGAGGCCTGTTAGGCTTTTCCTGTCGAGGTTGTCATGTTCATTGGTGCCATCTTGTTCAGCTCATGTTCAGGCAGTCATGTCAGTGAAACTTTATGGGTATGGCTTCTGGTATTTCTAGGAAGTACAATCTCAAAGCAACTCCCTGATCCTCTGGCTCTTAGAACCTCCCATCTCCTCTTCTGCATGTTTCCTGAGCCTTAGTTGTGGGATTGCTTAAGTCCTTCTTAAAATGGTTCTTCAGGGGCATAAGGAGAGAAATGTTTGGAACCAGCTCTCATATTTAGTATTCCTAGTCTTTTTTTTCTTTTCTTTTTCTTCTTTTTTTTTTTAATCGACGAACACGTTTGAAGTGTTTTAAAAAATCATTTGAGACCATCTGTTCAGTCACAGGATTTTTCTCACACACACATAAAAACATACGTAAACACGCATGGGAATTCGATTTCGGAAGTGCTTTCAGGATCTTAGACTGTTAGCATGTCAGTATGGGTTTTTTACAGCTTGCCTTTTACCAGCCTTTTCAATATTTGTCATGTGAAAGCTTTGATAAACAACCTTGTAGGTTTCACAATGGTCCCTTTCCAGAGTGTCACCTTGACCTCAGCCTTGGCTGTGCTGGGAGCGTGTTTCCTGTTGGTTAGAGGACTCTGGAGTTGGAGTTAGTTCCACTGTTTGGTCATAACCGTCTGCTTAATTACCCGTAGAGCCCACCCTGGTTCTTGCCACCTATCCAGATAATGTATGTTGTTCTGTGTGCGTCGGGATATATTTCAGAGTTCATTTCTCTGATAGAGCCTTTAGTGAAAATGCTTAAATTGCTTCTGAAAATGGAAGTTACTTCTTTCGTTAGCATAAAATAACCATTTCACCATGTTTTACCCAGACTCGTCCTTTAAGTTGTATCCCACAGAATCTGCGCAGAATGCTGGCGGTGTCGTGGTCACACAAGCGTCTGCACACTGCAGCACCCGACAGGAAGATTTCTCTGTCACTTCCTGGGAGATGCAGTTCATAGGCACTAAAGGCTTGAGGGGTATGAATGATACTGGATGTGTCCATGTGGGACTCAGCTGTGTGCTGGCTTTGTTCTCTCAGGACTGCATTAGGTTTGGTTTTCAGACCAAGGCAGAATTCAGCACTTGCATTCTGAGAAAAAATGGCAGGAATTCAGTTGTCTCAAGAGCATGGCACAGAGAGCTAAGCGTGGGAGTGTAATTTAGGATGGGTTTGCCTTCCAATGCTGGTTGGATTTTTTTTCTGTCCCACATAATAATTTGTCATCTTAATCTTGTGCTCACAGTGAATCAACAACTCCCCCCACCCCAGACATTCTCTCACATAAACTATTTCTCTCCAAGCCTCAGGAATCCTATACATGGACAGTTCCATCCTGACCCTCATTCGGGACATTTAACAAACTGTTTAAGTCACTTTTATTAATTATTTATTAATCTTTTCTCATAAACAGTGAACTAAATTGTTTTTGTTTGTTTTCAATTTTAATAGTACTGGAGAAAATGAAAGTGGATTTGGTCCTTCATGATACTCGGCTCAGTAAGAAAATGTGAGAAGGTGCTGCTGTGTATGCTAAAGACATCAGAGGAGTGAACAAGGAAGAGACGGTCTCCAGAAGTTACATCGTGGCCAAGTTTTGTCTCCTTGGATGCCACTGCTTAAATCTTGGCATAGAGAGTTTGTTTAAAGCGACCGTGTATAGGGCAGGCCATCGTAGCTCACGTCTGTAATTCCAGAACTCCGGAGGATGAGGCAGGAAGATATGCTGCAAATTCGAAGCCATCCTCAGCTACATAGTGACTTCTGGGTCTGCCAAAAATTCACTGTGTATATTTGTCTTATAATGTATAAAGATAAGAAGAGAATTGTGTATATGTTTTAAAATTATGAAATAGTAAAGCATTTAGCCCCTGAATCTGAAGTGCCTGGTTTTCCTTCTCATGCATGTGGATCTGGTTTCAGTTATGAAGATGGTTTTTCACTTCTCCTCTTTCCCTTGCTCTCTTCCTCCCTGTCCCCATTTTTGTTCCTTAGTTTCTATGTAATTTACATAATACTTTGCTTTTACATTTTCTCCAAGTTTTATACATTATGATACATTCTTTTTACAGTTAAATAATTGTTTTTTGTTTTGTTTTGTTGGTTTTTTAGAAAGCTTTTTGTGGGCAGAGGGTAGTAAGAAAGCAGGACTCAACAGTACACAGCACAGGCCCAGCCCTGTACCCTGTGTCCTGGGCTCTGTGCCCCGGGTCTGCTGCTTCCACAAACAGCACTGAGCATCTCTGCAAGAGGTGGTAGATGGGAGCAGTTGCCAGTCAGTTGTTTCTGCCCGTAGACAAATGGAGAGGGGTACAAGGTCTGGGGAGAGTGGTGAGGGAAAAACAGCGCCTCAAGAAAGGGTGATTTCTCCTAGAACTACAAATATAGAGGTTTTGTTTTATAAACTACAGTTCCCAGCTCTCCTGAGTTTGCGTATGTAAAGTGGGAGGTGACAGTGAGCTGCGATCGTCGATACTGTCACTCAGCATGAGAGTCCATCACGTCCAGGTCACAAAATAAGTTACAAGAGGTTGTTGCACGTATTTGTGTCCATGCAGAGATGGGGCGGCGTGGAAGTTAGAGGACAGCTTTGAAGAGGTGGGTCTCTTCTGCCACCTTATGATGGCCAGGCTTGCTGGCAGGCACCTTTCTTCACTCAGTGAGCCCTCTTTCTTACCCAGGAAATTGGTTTTCTTTGCAGATTGAGATTTGAAATCTTTTTTTATATATAGCTCAAGCATGTAATGCATCCTGCCAAAGTGTTTGCCTTTCAAGACTAGAATTCCCATCAATGTGTCCAGCTTTTCTGAAGCATTTCTGAAGAAAAGGGGCATCCATAGTGATAGGGTCCCCCAATTGTACCTGCACATTCATGTATTACAGTCATGTGACCTTGTAAGGAAAATGAGTATTTCTTATTTAAGACCCAATAAATATTAAGTATCAAATAACAAGATGTATAACCATTAAATTACTGCAGTTTCTGAGACTTCCATCACTTGTTATTTCTCACAGCTGTAGAACAAGCATACCGTTAGGGAACGTCCCTTAATTACATGATTGCTAAGACAGTGTCCCTGAGAGTCCTTGCTGTATATTTCCCTCACCATCGCAATTTCTATTTTTTTTCTTTTACTTCCCCAAATGGAGTTTCTCTTTCCTGCTCTCCTCTCAGCCCCATCCCAACACCTCCCCTGTGTCCCTCCCCCATCCACTTCTCCTCAGGTTCTCTTCCCACAATTGGTATAAAACACAGTGCAGGTTAGAAAAATGATAAAGAGGAAACAATCTTTTCAGTCATTAGAATTTGTGCCTAAAGTAATTGGCCAGCTCCCTTCTCCCCTCTCCTTCATGTGCCAGTGCCATTTTTCATCATCAAAATTCTTCACCCTTCTGTGGTCGCTTCTGAGCCCTCTCTGCTGGCTCCTCCAGTCTCTGACTGTTGATAATGAAGGCTCCGCTTCTGGACAGGGTTTCCATAGCTTTATAATTAGCATGTTGGTGAGTTGGACATTTTCATTATTTTTGTGTTTCCTGTCTCAGGGTTGTCAGGCTTTTTCTGTACAGGACCAACTATCGTGGTAAATAGCTTCAGCTTGGAGACGTTCATGGACTCCTCGTGTGTGCTGTTACACAGGAGACTACAAACGTAAATAAGTGGGCATGATCTGATAGTGAGCTCGGCCTGTAGTCTGAGCGTTTTGGAGTTCACTCTCAGATAAAATTGTATCAGCTCCCTGATCTTTGCTTTGTTTTGTTTTTGTTTTTCGAGACAGGGTTTCTCTGTGGCTTTGGAGCCTGTCCTGGAACTAGCTCTGTAGACCAGGCTGGTCTCGAACTCACAGAGATCTGCCTGCCTCTGCCTCCTGAGTGCTGGGATTAAAGGCGTGCACCACCACCGCCCGGCCTCCCTGATCTTTGCAAACTCAATGTTGTATAGATAGAACCCCGTGTGGCAAACAGGACTCAGAAAATTATTTCTGCCCTATTATGAAATTCCCTGCAGGCAAATGCTGCTGAGTGAGACTTGCTTAGGCTTGGCTAGAGGACTGCTTCCCCACTCCCTAGTGTGTTATGCTGTAAGCCAGACCTGGATAGTCATGTTTCTCTCTGATGTAGGCTTACCACCACCTACTACCTGCAGCCACTGTCTTCAAAACTGCACCTTCACATTTAGTGCCCGCCCTTCCTCCTAGATCCCAAAAAACCTTTTAAACATAATTTTAAAAATTGTGTTGGGTAATTTTAAAACTTAAACTTGTGATACAGTACTGCAGTTCAGCTCCTTGTTATTTTCTCACGCAAATATGTCTGCATAAGGACTTGTGTGTCTATTCTTTTCTACTTCCTTCAATTGATTATGTTTTAGATTTTTGAGACACAGCCTTACGATTAGCTGGAGCTGGCCTGTAACCTCCTTTGTAGCATGGGCCACTCTCAGGCTTTCTCTCTGTCTTCATGGCTTTTCTGTTGCTGTGATCAAATAGCATAAGGTCGGAAAGGTATGTTTTAGCTCACACTGCAGGGCACAGGCCGTCACGGTGGGGAGTCAGCACAGCTAGAGCTGCAGCAGGAGCTGGAGAGAGCTGGCGCTGCATCTGCAGTCAGCAGCAAGCAGCAAATGCACCTCTGGTGCTCAGCTTCCCTACTCCACTTCATTCAGTCCTGAGTCGAAATCACATCTCTGCCTTGAGATTTAGAGTGTCATAGAATATTGACTCAGTTGGAACAGCTGAAGGGCACCGCCGCACTAAGCCATTCAGAGGATGAAGGCTGTAGAGGAAAAAATCACAGTTGAGTAAAGAGGGGCCAGTGATCCCAGTGATCTGTTCAGTTATTCAGTCTTAAATGTCCTGAGCAGAGAAATGGGGATAAAGGAAAAGTTGCCCTTGTGGAGGGCTTCAAAAAATCAACACAGGCCACATGGGGTGATGTCACCACCAGGTTCAGATCAGACTTGGCCTGTCAGATATTTCTGGATTTTCAGTAGAAAATTCAATAGTGATTGCGAGGGAGAGGCTTGATAAGGAAAGCAGGGGGCGGGGAAGGGGATGTATGCTAAGGTCTTTTCAGAAAAAGTCAAATTTCTGGCTAACCTACACAACTAATTTTTAACAATTGAAATTCCAGACAAATTAAGAGATCAGCTATTAGAAGATCACATATTTTCTTAGTGAGATAGTTTGATAACATGGCAAGAAAGCTTGATACTGATTAACTTGAAATTTCTGGGTTTGTTTGTATGCAAGCTGTGGAGCAAACATTAGAGTCCAAAAAGCATGTTAGTTTGTTCCCATGTCCTTACTTGGATTGAAGTAATTTTGATAGGAACCTCCAATTATATATGCAAACAGTGTTTGAACTATTACCTAAGATCCATGCTAGCAAGTGTATTTGTGGGGTAGAGGGAGGTCTTTGCTGCTAGAATTAGAATGATATTCCTAAAGCAACAGAGTGACTTATTATTAGCCTGTAAGGCAGTTGGGTTTTTCAATTTGCAAAATCAGTTACTAGTCTTTAAGACTTTCTATCAAGGTGACAGTTACTATTTTGCTTTTTACAGTTCTTTAATGTGACAGCAATTTATAATTAAACTGTTACATGAGACATTTATAACTGCAGCATGAGTATAATACCCTTAAAAATCTGTGGAAGGTACATAGCACATTTCCCTTAGGGTATACCCCTCTCTTATATTTCATTGAAATGTTTGCTTGTATTGTTTTTCCCTACTTTTATTCTTTGAGAATTTCACACATGTATACAATATGTTTTGATTATATCCACTCTCCCCTCCAACTCCTCTGGATGCCCCCTTTATTTTTTGTGTATTTCTGAGTCTTATGTATGCATAGGTGTTTGGCTATCCACTGGAGAAAGGGCAACCTACAGTGGCCATAACCCAAAAGAAAATGACTCTCCCATATGAAACACCCACAAGTTTTCAATAGCTCCTCAGCTTGTGAGCCCCCACCGCAGTCTTTGATGGAGTTTTGGCCGGCAGGTCCTGTATTGACAGTTGCAGCTACTGAGAACAGCCATGTGAGAACAGCCATGTCATGCCAGGAAGGTGGCCCTCTGCCTCATACTCTAGCTCTTAACCTTCCCACTTCTTCCAAAATGTGTTCTGAGCCTTCGGAGACAGTGATACAGATGTCCCATTTAGGAGCAAGGACCCAGTCACTTGTTCTCATCACTTCGGCCCATTGAATGTGCATTGGCTGTCAGGTAAGTTTCCCTGATTGAGGTGAGGCCGAAAGTCCATATCTAAGGGTCTAAACGACCATTTCACAGAATCGCAATAGACCCCACCTCCACCACCAGGATCTCCAGAGCCTCGAGCTTTTTACCAGGTAGACAGCAGGAAAGCAATCATTTATTTAGATCGATTATTATAGAGTCCTAGATAGTTGTGATGATGCAGCCAGTAATGTGAGGTCTAGGCCAAGTGCAGGAGGGAAATCCTGGGGATGAGAAAGGGCCATGCCAAGAGGAAGAGCAATTCTCCCGTTGTAAGGAGGAGCTTTTGGGCAAGTCTTTCTTTGGGGTTGTGTAAGTGAAGATGAGATTCAAGGGGTATGTGGAAAAATGAAAACTGGAATGACTAAAAATGTGTCCTTGTGGCACCTTGTTCAATACTGTGTCAGCCCCCACCAAGTTCAGATGGTTTATGAATTTTGCCTTCTGTCCAATTTCACTCAATAGATAGCATAGCAGCTATGCTCATGGGCCCAGCACATCCAGTTTGCTATCACATACACAGTTCCTTTTAGCAATGACACATTCTTTCTTTCCCTTTTCCAATGAGACACACACACTCATGCAGACACCCACGGGTAGGCACAGACAAACACATACACACAGTTCATGGTGCCTAAAGGGAGAGGAGCCTAAGTGTGTAACACACATTGCCCTTGTTCATATGTCTCCCTGTGAAGATGTGATCCTGGGCTTCATGGGCATTTTAACAGCAGATAATGCCCAGCCTCCAGTACCTTTCCCTTCCCGTGGTACTTTTTCTACAGTTCACACAGATCGTCCATTTCCATATTCTAATTAATTGAGAATACTTATGATTGCTAAAAATAACTAGTCACTGAATTCATCACATGAGTAAAGCTTTCCCACAGACGATTTAGGACTTAACCTTTGCTATATCATTGAGATTTTAAGTTTTAAAAACTCATAAGCACCTGGGAGAGGAAAAGAGGCCATTTGAACCCCTAATTTATAAAGTTCTGGAGGATTGTCCTCGTCTTCCCAATTACAGCGGACAAAAGTACACTTGAGGCTTAAGCTAATTGGTTCTCCATCACTTCTATCTGAAAGGCTAATGTAATTGTCTATACCCAGCAGGAAACGGGAGCCAGATCAGGAAGGAAGGCCTCTAAATAAAACCGAAGGATCCCAGTGAACAGCCCCCTGAGTATTCAGTGTGACCTTAGCTGTTGTCACTTAATCACATCAGAAGCCCTTTCCACTGTAATCACACGGTCTTAGGCAGTTAAAGCAAGAAGGTGAAGAACAAGAAGCAAGGCAACAGAAGGTGATGCTGATGCCTGAATGACATCAGCTTAGCACAATGGTTCTCAATCTGTGGGGCGCGACCCCCAAAGGGGTCCAGTCTCAGGTATTTATATTAAAATTCATAACAGTACAAAGATTACGGTTGTGGAATAGCAGCCAAAGTACTCTTTTGGTTGGGGTCACCACAGCATAAAGAACTATATTAAAGGGTCGCAGCACTAGGAAGGTGAGGACAACAGACTTAGACTCAGTGGGAGAATTTAGAGAAGTTCTGAGGAATCTGGGGTGGAAATAATTTGGTCAAGTAGAAAGATTCAGTGGGCAGAACGTGTCTCTTTAGCAGGACTTCCTATTATAGGTAATTGATGTCCCAGTGGCCAGGTTTCTAATTTAAGAGGCTTTAAGCATTTTTCTTTCTGCTCCAAATTTGTTTATAATCTTTTGTTCCCTTTTCTTAATAAAAATTCCTTTAATGGAATTTGTTCTGGGTAAAATGTAGTTTTAATCCGCTTGTCCAACAACCCATACGTTTATAAAACTAAGCATGTGATAGGCAATGTGTGAAGATTGCTTAATTCCTATTTTTAATTTTGGATTCAAAGGTGTGAGCATCCTGGAAGATCTTCATTTTAATTTTCTTGTTTATATTTTCTTACACTTTGTCCGCCCTCCCTCAACTATATCTAATTTTTGTAACAAGAAACTAGTAGCTAGAAAATCTTTAGCATGGAAAAAAATCAATATTAGAAAACTGAATAGGAACACAAGGGCTAGATTAGCAGAGACACCAAGACATCGTCCAGGAAGCCATAGTGGACCCAGGGGAATGCTGGGATTAGAGTGGTTGGGAGATGGAGCGCCTGTCAGCAGGGCTTTGTGGTAGGCCTGTTTTCAGATCATTAGTCTTTTAAATGACATGATGGATATTTTGAAAGGAAATTTTAGTGAGGAGGTACCAGTAAAAAGCTATGCCTTGGGCGAAGAACATGACTGCAAACTTAGATTTATGTATTTATTTTTATATCCATATCTGCATATATTTTTTCTGATACAGTCAGTCGATTTTTAAATATCAGTGACTCTCTGGGTGCAGATGAAGCGTTGCCTGCTCAGGCAGCAGAAGAGAGACTGATTTACATTAAGAGCAAGTCATAAACTGAAGAAAGTGTTACTGCTAATGGTGTCACCTTCTTGACTTTGAGCAAAATTTGAAACACCCGTTTCCAAGACATTGGGAGACTACGAAAAGCAGAAGTGGCGAACAATGGGATTCGTTAGGAATTGAGATACCAACTGTGTGTAGCGAGGAGCTTGAAAAATTAGCTGGGCTGCTCGAGAAGAACATCTGTCGGAATGTGATGGATGGAAGGGATCAAAGCGCCTGAGTTAGCAGAGGTTTTTGAATCTAAATAAGCTGCTTAATATTGCTGAGCAGAAAAATAAATCTAGGTAAGTATTTTAAGCTTGCTCCTTAGGAGGTTCAAACAAAAGAAAAAAGATGAAAAGCAGTGACATTCTGTGGCCTGAATCTGGGCAAGGTGAACAGTTGTTGGAAGAGCTGGAGAGTGTCCAGAGTTTTACACATTTATCTGTATATATGTGTGTATGCATATGTGTGTGTATGTGTGTGTACTGATTATTATATTCTCTTATTCCTCTTTCCCTACCAAACCTGTTCTTCCCTACAAGCCGCCACTCCCTCCCGCTTCCATTTCTTTCCCTTTTATTTCCACTGTTTACCAGTAAGGTTGCTTCATGAACATAGATTACAGTTATTTACTTGAACCAGCAACATTACCAGTGACTCCATCACAGGAATGCGAACTCTTCATTAAGGAGGCGCTAACCGACTGTAGCACCCCAGGAAGAAGTGGGGGCTTTATGCTGGCTAGTCTGTGTCAACTCGACACACAAACTACTGTTATCTGGAGGAGAGAACCTCAATTGAGCAAAGGCCTCCCTAAGATCAAGTTGCAGGCAAGCCTGATTGATGGGGAACGCAGCCCATTGTGGGTGCTGCTATCCCTGGGCTGGTGATCCTGGGTTCTATAAGAAAGCAGGCTGAGCGAACCATGGGAAACAAGCCAGTAAGCAGCACTCCTTCATGGCCTCTACATTAGGTCCTTCCTCTAGATTTTGTCCTGTTTGAGTTCCTGTCCTGATTTCCTTCAATAATGAACAGTGATATGGAAGCATTAAGTCAAACAAACCCTTTCCTCCCCAACTCTCTCTTTGGCCATGGTGTTTCATTGCGGCAATAGAGAAACCCTAAAACCAGCCTCATGAGCTGTTCATCACTGGACTGCTGAGTAACCCTGACCTGCACTTCTTACCTTCTCTCAGTACCCTCTTTTGTCTTACTCCCTAAGCCTTGGAGGGGATGTTTTAAATGTCCCTATTAGCATCCAGCATTGGTAGGTACTGAATCTCATCACTTTGACCCTTATGAGTCTCCGCATTCAGTGTCACTCAGCGCAGAGAGACTTTTTTGACCCAGACTGAGAGTAATACTAACCTCTGTGTATAAACATAAATATGTGGAGGACAGTTTGACACCTCGTTTATTTAGCAACACATCAGTGGTAACTTCCCACCTAGGACCTAGGACCTCCCCGGTCATGGGATTCGGACCAGGTTTATATACCAAGCATGAATTCCGTCTAGTGCCACCGGCCTAAAACCCAGTGAGAAAGCAGTTACCCTTTTATTGATTATTCCACTATTTCACCTGTGAGAGCCTCTTGCCCGGCAGCTGATATTTTAGCACAGTTTCCACAGCTGGGTAAAGAATATTGCTAACATTCTCCCCCACAAAGCCTGAATGGTACCTTCCCCACTGTGAAAGCTAACCAGCAGGGAAGATATTTCCAGATCAGTAGAAGCTTGATTTCTCTGTCTTGGAACTGAGGTCTGTGGTGTCTTCAGCTGCAGGGCCTTCATGTCTGATTCTGGTTGGCAAGCAAAACCAATGGCAATAGGATCTTGGGCCTCCTTAACCAATGACTCATAGGGAGATCTGACACCTGGTACCAGGATTTCTGTTTAATAGACTAGGGTTTCCTGGAGCACCATTATCCAGCATATTTCTGATCATGCATCTTTAAATCCTACTTTTTAGTTACCTTCCAAAGTAGGTTTCCACAGGTAGGACTTTTTCATGTAATAATCATTGTAGTTTTCTCTTACCTCCTCCTCTCCCACTCCCAACCCCAGTAAAACTTTCCACCTCAAGTATTCTCTCCTACTTTCATGTTACATGTATCCCTCTGCCCCACCTCAGTATCCCTATGCCCCACCCCAGTATCTCTATGCCCCACCCCAGTATCTCTATGCCCCACCCCAGTATCCCTATGTGCCCTATCTATCTTCCTTGCCTCTATAGAAGTCTTACAACTTAGAATAATGCTGGATTTGTTTGTTTGTTATTTGTTTACCTCTTTTTTAGAGGAAAGCTGGGCCCCATAGGGCAATTGCTTAGTGATAGAGGTAGAGCCTAGGCTGACTGAGGCTCCAAGTTCCATTCCCATCTAGCAAAGAAAGCCGGGGATGGGGGGGAGTGAAGCTAAACTCTGAAATCATGGACTCCATTGTTAATATCTTTGAGAGCATGGCCTAATGAGGACCAACTCTGCTGGCATATTTACAACTTTGGGGGGATCTAGACCTCAATGCCTCCTGCTACTGATGCCTCCTCATTTTCCATTGCCTCCACATTATGTCTGTCAGGGTGTTGAACAGCCTGATACTGTGACATGACATCATCACACATGTGGTAGGCCCCATTCACAGACATCCACACTGTTAAGACTCAACATGTCCTCTCCAGAGGTTTTGTTTGAGCTCTTTTTTCCCTGGCCGTGCCCACCTGCATCTGATCCTTTAACATGCGGGTCGGACGTTGGGCACCATTCTGTTACATGAGGGCTGGCTTGTTGGGGTTTCTCTCCCACCTGGTACCCCACAGCTGGCAAGTCTTAAAGAAAATCACACAGAGAGGTCTATATTAGGTTATAAAACTGATTGGCCCATTAGCTCAGGCTGCTTATTAGTTCTTGTCACTTATATCAACCCATTATTCTTATCTATGTTAGCCACATGGCTCAGTACCTTTCTCAGCGGGGCAGCTCACATCTTGCTTCTTCGGTGGTCTGGGTAGAACTGCAGAGGGAGCTTCCTGCTTCCAAGAATACTCCTGTTCTCATCACCCCGCCTCTACTTCCTGTCTGGTTGACCCACCTATACTTCCTATCTGGCCAATCAGCTTTATTTAAAACATGACTGACAGAATACAGACAATTCTCCTGCACCGCACCATGGTCCAGCAGGAGAAGCTCTGGCCAAACCTCTGGAGTCTGAAATTCACTTCAAGCTACTGTGCATGGGTGTGATCTTGAGGCTTCTCTCTGTTTGAATTGCTGCTGTCTGTCCGGATTCATTCTGAAGACCCTGGGAATGAACTCATGTCTGTTTCTTCACCCAGTAGATCAGAACTGCACTGCAGTCTCAGGTCACAATTCTGTCATTACTGGGCACTGGGAGGCTACCCTATGTGGTTTCCTAGTGACACTCCTGTATCATCTTCTACTCTGCTCTTCTTAGCTAGAAAGACACAGCTCTGGATTGCGGTGCACACACGCACACATGCCACATCTATAACCCCTCACATATACACACAAACACACACGCCATTGGAAAACCCCACATGGCTATTGGTATTTGAACATGAAATGTCTCTCATATGCATGTGTGTTTAAACATTTGGCCCTAATTGGCAGTACTGCTTCAGGTAGCTTTGGAAAGAGGTTGGGTTTTGCTGTAGGAAATAAGTCACTAATGGATATGCTCTGATATTTATAGTCTAGCTGTGTTTCCTGTCTCCTTTCTGCTTCCTGTGACATGAGCAAGCATACAGCCTTTGCCAACCACGACAGAAGTTCCCTTCCACTGCCTCCGCTGCCGTCATGGACTTTCTTCCTCAACCCATGAGCCGAAATGGACCTCTCCCCCACAGGTTATTTCTTGCCTGCTATTTGAGTACAGTGAAGGAAATGTAGCTAATATGAACTTGAATCAAACCATTTAGAGAGACTGAGTAATTCAGTCAGAAAAAAAAAATATGTTGAAGAGAGCCAGGTGTGGTGGAACACACCTGTAATCCCCAGCAATCAGAGGTGAAAAAAAGAGGATCAGATGTTCAAGGTAATTTTCTGTCACATAGCAAATTCAGGGCAGCCTGGGATGTATGAAAGCCTCTGTCAAAAAGAGAAAGAAAAATAAAACTGTTGGGACCGAACCTAACTCCTGTAAACAGCCGAGAACTAATTGTTCATAGTCAGGATAGTTTCCTCTTGTTTCACCCCCACTGTTTCATGGGCTGGTACCCTGCTTTTCTGCTTTTTAAAAATGCTTACTTCCCACACTGATTCTCAGTTTCGGAAAGGTCATACCTTTGCTTTTTTTTTTTATTGAGCAGGCTAATGGATGTACAGTACGTTTATGGTTCACATTCTGCCAAGTCTTCTCCCTCACTCATTCCAGAGGTCATGGGTCACCCTCAGCAGGTAAGTAGTAATAAGGTCTTCCTCTCACACACAGGCTTCTGCATTGGAGCAAAGGTAGGCACAACATGAACCAAGTTCCCCATAGAACCCTGCCGTTACATTCGGCACCACAACAATTAGTCAGGATCTCTGTCCTTGACCATCTGCTAGTAGAAAAACCAGAAAAATATTTCATGTGTAATTTTTTTCCAAAGACCACTTGCACACCCTCTCATAACTTTATTTTCTGTGACTCCTTGAAGATGTGTAACAACTTCCTAGCAATTCACTAAGAGACAAACTAATGACCACCTATTTAGTACCTACTTCTTCCCACAAAAGAATTTCTGGTAACACAGAAAAGAGAGACGGAGATAGAGAAGGAATGGTCCAGGCAGGGAAGACATAATGTGCTGTACTAGAAAGCGAGAGGAGACTAAGGTCTAATAAAATGATGAAAGCTAAGTGCAGGGTGCTCTGGATCCATCAGTCCCAAGAGGACTGAGTATTTGCCTGAAGTAAAGCCAAACTGGAAAAGTTTTGTATTAATCCAAGCCTGGATCTTGGAGGAGCTGAACATGACATTTTGAGCATCGGTTAGTGAGATTACACTGGCAGACCTAGCGAGAGTTTTCTGAGCATCCATGGTTGTCTAGGGGTCTCCAGTTCTTCCAGTTCCACACACATAGACACCAGTTCAGTAGGATTGTGGGAAAGAAGATGACAGTCCCCTGAGTGGCCTGTGGAGTCATTCTGCCTCCTCACTCTGTGACTCTGGGCTCTCGTTCTAAGGCAGTTTCTTCCAAATTTAAACATTTCCTCAAGGAAGCAGGGATTGGGTGAGTGGGCAGTTTATGAGCCTCAGGAAGTAAACAAACTTCACACGTCTAGATTTAGCTCTGAAAACAGGATAAGCATGCATACTAATTTAAACAGCCATAGAAACTCTATTAGCATAAATTCTAGAAATCACAGCTTTAGTCAATACAAAATTGATTTAATCCCTTCTCTAAGCAATGATTGCACTCTAATAACCATTTTTAGTATTTTTGTGTACAACGAAATCCATTTTTCATGTTTACTCCAATTCTACATTTAACTGAATAATTCATAAAAACTTCAGGTGCCTAGGATCCTGCTCCTCCTGCACTCTGTGTAAATAGGGAAAGGGAGAAGGAACGGGATGGGCAAGAGTTTAATTCCAGCTTTGCAGGTCTCTGCTGTGTGATTTGGGACCTGTCACCTTGTTCTCTAAACTACAGTGTTGAACAGACAAAACTTCGGAGCATGACCAAAAGGGTGGCTTTGTGTGTCCCCATTGTTCCCTCTATTCTTGGCTTCTGGTTAATTTCTCTGCCATCCTTTGATGACAACTTGATTTATCTTCCTGGTTTTCATGTTTAAGTAATAACACCACATTCTAAGCACCAGCTCCCTTCCAGTTAAGACCTACTTGCAGGCGCACCCGGAGACCGAGTTCCATCCCCACCTGGAGTCACAGCAGCTGTCTGTCCACGGAGCTGCCTTGCCTGGCAGAGACTGCACAGTCAGTCAAGGGAAAGGTAGGCGTGAGCATTGCATCTGACTTCTCTCTACAAATCTAAAAGTTGACAAGCTGGAGAAAGGGTGAGAGATTTGCTGACACTGAATGATCCTGCTGTGAGTTTGCCTGCAGAGGTTTTGGGAAGTTAGTTCTTTCTCTTATAGGTGTTCCAGTGGGCTTTGCCCCTACCAGTGAATCCTTTTACTCTGCACACTTGCCCCAGGCCTCTGCTTGACAACCCACATCATAGATTCTCTTTGTTGGAGCCCATCACCCTTCCCTGCATGAGATTTGACCTGTCTCTGGACTGGTTCTCTTGTGCTTGCATTCTCTCTATGTCTCTGTCTCTCTATGTGCCTGTCTCTGTGTCTCTCTGTCTCGGTCTGTGTGTCTCTCTCTCTCCCTGTCGTTCTCTCTTTCTTGCTCCCCATTCTCTATCTCCATCTCTCTCAGCCTTTTTTCTCTCTCTGTGTCTCTGTTCTTGTCTTTGTCTCTCTCTGTCCCTCTGTCGCTGTCTCTCTCTGTCTTTCTCTATTGCTCCCTTTCCCCATCGATCTCTATCTTGGTCTGTGTTTCTCTCTCTCATCCAGGAGAAGATGCTTTGCCCCAATAGAAGTGACTGTCTTGTACTGTCTCTAAAGTCTCACACATTATTCATGGCCCCCAGGTTTCCCAGTCAGGAGTCTGTCGACCACTGCCTTGCTCTGTGGGATCTAGAGATCTAGGGATGTAGCCCTTTCTGTGGGACAGGGTAGACCCGTGAGGAAATTCTGAGTAAGAAACACAAGATGGCCAGAATCTCTGCTTGCCTTCAATTCTGAGCAAATGTTCTTGAATTAATTATTCCCCATTTCTTCCAACTAGCTATAGTTGTTTTTTAAACTAAAAATACATGTATGCATTGTGTGTATACCTGGTTCTATTTGCATGCCTGAAAGAGGGTGTGTGATCTCTTGGAATTGGAATTATAGACGGTTGTGAGCCACCATGTGGATGCTAGGAGTTTATCTCAGGTCCTCTATGTGAGATGTCTGTACTCTTAACTATCTCTCCAGTCCCTAGCTGTAGTTTTCCAAACAGAGGACCACAGAGTCCTCTTAAGGAGAGTGGAGCTTGGTACATGGCGGCATGTGACTCCTATCACACACAGCCATGCAGCTGACCACCCTTATCTGTAGTCCTATAGAATGGGCATAGTGATGCTGGACAGAGGAGAGACAGAGAAGATGTCGGATGCTGAGTGCAGCCTTCTGCTTCTCAGCTTCACTACCTGATGGAATGTGGCTGAGGGAAGTCAGCAGAACTGCAGTTTTTGCATCGGATTGCAGCAAGAGGGAACACTGAAAGGTTGGATGGGGCCATCCTGAAACCATACGTTTGGTCAAATGGAAAGAAATAGTTGATGGACTACACTACCCTGTTGAATAGTGGCAGCAATTACTACTTTGGTCAGCACAGCTGGTGAGCTTCTAAAGCACATGTGTAAATGGTTTGACCGAGATTGAAAATGGAATTTGAAGATCAATAAAAATGAAAACACTGAATCATTTGCCCACAGACTATATCTGCTTGTCAGCATGTAGGCTGTTGTCCGTTTCAGACATGTTTCTGTGTTTCTAGTGTGTGCCAACTCTGGCTGTGCCTGCTGGTAAAGGCTCCATGAAACTGGACAGATCCTGACATTCATAGTCACATATTGGGGCTCATTCTCCTTATTCAACAAAAGCTCTGCCATATTTTATGGACTCATATTTCTCTAGGTATTATAAAGCTTTCTCAGCCAGAGGCAGCTTCGTTTAAGATAAACCCACCAGCACAATTGCCCACATCTGCCTACCTTGCCCGTTCTTCCTACTCATGTGTAGGACCGGCTCATCACAGCTCTGCTGGGCTTCCTATGGTCTGCTTTAGAGTCTTGCTGACCCGTTCGGCTATGTCTTCTCTTCTTTATTGCTGCATGTAAACCCCATAACACTGTCCCTGCTGTAATTGAGCCACAGTGAGCCATTGATGTCTTGTCACATACTCTGGAATTACAACCTTTAATTTAGCATCATTGATGTCGCAAATCCTGGAGCCCAAGGCCTCATCAGATGGACCAGACACATCATACACCAGCCCTTTGAGCCTTTGACCCTGATCAGTCTTTCTTTTTATTTTTGTTCTCTCTTGGTACTGTACAGCGGTGTGGAGAATAGCCTCAGGAGGAGAAGAGAAGAAATGAGGAGGAAAGAGGAAGTCAGTGCTTGCAGAAACAAGAACAAAGAACTATAAACCTGGACATACTCCGTAGTTAGCCTGCCTTTGGCAATTGAGGGCTGAGCTATGTGTCAACTCCCAGCGGAGGCTTCTGGCACAGCCTAGACCACATAAGAGCTGCCTGGCCAGCCCCTTGTGTCAAACCCATTCTAAACAGCCATGCTACTGACTGCCTCCGTCTTCTGTTCACTTGCCCCCTTGCGTTTCCTGAAGTTGGAGATTAAAATTATAATTTGCTAATAGCAGGTCAAATTGGCTTTCAAAAAGCATTGCTCTAAACTTTACCTCCTTGTTTCAAACTGCCACAATGCATCAGACTATTTCCTTTAATAATCGTAGATGATTATTATATATAATTATATATATTATATAATGCCTTCTGAACCTTACAATCCAACTACCTATCTGGGCAACAAAAGGAATAGCTGATAATATCTGGGGTTGGGTAGTAGACAGTAGCAGTGGGCAACTGGTGAAAGGTGAGTTGTGGCTAGTCAAATCTTGATGAGGATTATTTTGTTGTTTTAAATTTTAGTTGTGTTTTGCCAAGTGGTGGTAGTACACGTCTTTAATTCTAGTACTTGGGAGGCAGAGGCAGGCAGAGCTCTGTGAGTCTCAGGCCAGCCTGGTCTACAGAGCTGATGGAGGAAGGTCATTGGTTAATAAAGAAACTGCTTTGGCCCATTTGATAGGCCAGCCCTTAGGTGGGTGGAGTAGACAGAACAGAATGCTGGGTAGAAGGAAGTGAGGTTAGATGTGATGAAGCTCCAGCCCAAGATGGACGCAGGTCAGACATGCTGAATCTTTCCCAGTAAGACACCACCTCGTGGTGCTACACAGATTATTAACCTCGTGGTGCTACACAGATTATTAGAAATGGGTTAAGCAAGATATGAGAGTTATCCAAGAAGAGGCTAGATATAATGGGCCAGGCAGTGTTTATATGAATACAGTTTGTGTGTTGTTATTTCGGGGCATAAGCTAGCCAGGCAGCCGAGAGCTGGGCAGCAGTAATGCAGCCCACAGCTCCTTCTACACAGAGCTTTGTAGACACAACAGAAAAATTGTGTCTTGAAAAACAAACAAGCAAAAACAAAAAACCAAAAAAACTTAGTTAATACATCCAATGATATGTGTCTTAATAACATTTCCAAGATTAATCTGGTAATCTTTTTGTTTTTAAAACTCAAGTCTTAGTATTGGAGCTTCCTATTATATTTAAGTTTGGTTTGTACATGAATGTAAGTTGGGGTTGGGTGTGTATGAATAATATATGCAATTTGTGACCATCTGTGGAGCTGAAAATAAAATGGATTGTATGTGTGTTGAGAGAGAGAGAGTGTGTGAGAGAGACAGAGAGAGAGACAGAGAGACAGAGATAGAGAGATGGTCTGACGTGTGTGTGTGTGTGTGTGTGTGTGCGTGCGTGCGTGGAGGAGGAGGAGGAGGAGGAGGAGGAGGAGGAGGAGGAGGAGGAGGAGGAGGAGGAGGAAGAGGTGGAGAGAGAAAGAGAGAGGTCTTTGTATTTGCATCCTGTACTGAGAATTTAGTTTTAAGTGAAAATTAGTGTTTTTGTCTGGATTGTCAACATAATAGATGATACTGTATATTTATAAACATATTTGCATATCTTTTATCAGATGAATGTTCTTGGTTGATTTAGTAGTCCTGATATTACTCAGAAAATAAACTACTATTTTAAAGTAAGATGAGAGCTGAGGAAGTTTGGCTCATTACTAGTTCTGGGTCCTCCTGAACTTAGGGTTGCAATCTTTAGAGTTAGTGTTCCACGTAGTCAAATGAGTGAGGAGGGGGCTGCTTTTTCTTCTTTTTTTCCCATCATACCCATTTGTATGTCTACAGTGTCCCCAAATTATCCTGTGCTCTGTTATATCCCTGAAGATGCCAATCTCCTATCTATTTTAAATGGAGCTCATTGAGGACCTCAAAGATGCAAATTTAAAAGTGGAGATTCCGCTAGGATAGGGTAATACTGACGAATATCTTGCATATCATCCTAGAACTTTTTCCACTGAGACAGTGGAGCTGATCTACTGGGAGCTCACCAAGGCCAGCTGGACTGTTACCAAAAAAGCATGAGTTAAAACTGGACTCTCTGAACATGACGAACATGACGAACAATGAGGGCTGATGAGACGCCAAGGACAATGGCACGCAGTTTTGATCCTACGCAATCTGCTGGCTTGGTGGGAGCCTAGCCAGTTTGGATGTTCACCTTCCTAGATATGGACGGAGCGGGGAGGACCTAGGACTTACCACAGGGCAGGGAACCCTGACTGCTCTTTGGACTGGAGAGGGAGGGGGAGAGGAGTGGGGAGAAGGGGAGAGGGGTGGGAGGAGGGGGAGAAGCGTGGGAGGAGGGGGAGGGAAATGGGAGGCTGGGAGGAGGTGGAAATTTGTTTTTTTTTCTTTATTCTTCTTTTATCAATAAAAAAAAATTAAAAAAAAGTGGAGATTCCTTCTGGAGTCTTGGCAATAAAAAAAAATTCGGCAAAATGTTTTTCCATATTTTCTCATTTCTTTCACCTTCTCCCTTTCAGCCTTTCCTTTCCTCTCTCACCTGGTCCCCTTTCTCTTCCTCCTTCCATATTCTCTCTGTTTTGCCCTGACTCTTCCTTTCTTCCTCTTGCCCTCAAGCTGAGGATGAATCCAGGATCTCACATGTTATAGGAAAGATATTGACTGTGGCTTTGTTTTCTAAATCACAAAACTCCATCTCCTGGGGAGAATAGGTTTTACTGCACACAGTGTACAGATAGTGAGCCAATGTCCAGAGAAGAAATTGAGAAGATTGGTTTCATCTCCCTTGAAATGCTTCTCTGCTAAGATCTGTACCCCATTTTTAATTGGGTTGGTTGTTTTCTTGATGTCCTTTTTTTTTTTAGTTCTTTATATATTTTGGATATTATCCCTCTATCAGATGTGTAGCTGATAGAACATCTTTTCCCATTCTGTAACCTGCCACTTTGCACAAATGATGGCGTCCTTTGCAATACAGGAAATTTTCAATTTCCCGAGTTCATATTTTAACTGTTGATCTCAGTGCCTGTGCTATTGGTTTCTGGTCATAAAGTCTTCTCCTGGGCCAATGAGTTCAAGGCTATTCCCCCACTTTCTCCTCTATTAGCTCGGTGTGTCTGGCCTCATGTTGATGTCTTTGATTAATTGGGAATTGAACTTGTGAAGGGTGATAGATATGGATCTATTTGTATTCTTCTGCATGTATCCATCTAGAATTACAAGTACCATTTTTTAAAGATGCTGTCTTTTACACCTTAGTGTGAAGTTTTTGCTTCTTTATAAAAAAAATCAGATATCCATAGGTATGTGGATTTATGTCTATGCCTTCAATTTGATTTCATTGATCAACTATGTCTGTTTCTGTGCCAATACCGTGCTGCTTTTATTAACATTTCAATGCTGTAGAATTTGAGGTCAGGGATGGCGACACCTACTGTAGTCCTTTTATTATCCAAGATTGTTTTAGTTGTCCTGGGATTTTAGTGTTTCCATGCATGGCTGAAAATTTGTTCTTCCAAAAATTCTGTAAAGAACTGTGTTTCCTAATGCCTGCACTTAAGTCTAAGTATATGCTATCCTTTTCATAATTATAAGCTCCGACTTTGTTTCATCCTGACTCTGTTTCATCTCTTCTATGGCAGAAGATCCCATCTGCACCTGGGCAGAGGTCTCTGCAAAGAATTCTGTTAAAGAGCAGCCGTCCTGAGCATCATCACCTGCTGCCTCTGACACCTTCATTTTCCTTTCTAGGAAACTGGCAGGATTTTATGATTTTAAAAGATTCCCACTTCCTGATTATTGCAAGTACTTTTACTATGTTACTGGTATTTTAGAGAAAACCCCAGGTTTCAGCACCCCTAAAGGCTAGGCTCAGCCACCCATCACAATATGTCAACGAAGAAGAAGTGCCGCAGTGGGAGGGAAAGAGAGAACAACTGGGAAGAACAGGTAAAGATATTCATGACCATGAGACCCTCTCCAGACTACTGACCAAAGGAACTAGAAAAGGGGGCACCAAGAGGTATCCTTAAAGCAGTCCAGTCTTGGTCAAAGTGTGGTCTGGTTGGTGACTATCTCAGTCTGGGTTCTGCAAGGTGATCACAGTGGGGTCAGGGGACTAATTGGCTTCCCACAGGATGCTTACGTCTGCTCCAATCTCCCTCACCCTGTTCTCATCTGTGAGACGGTCAATCAGATAAGGGCCAGTTATTCCCAAAATGTGAGGTGACTTCAGGTTTAGGACAGGAGTTTATCTGTGTGTCATCATTCTTCAAGGTGGTGGGTAGGGTGGGTAGGCAATAGTCCTTGAGTGGTTAACATGCCTAGCTGATCAACAGGAAACTGAAAGGACGTGAAGGGAGGAGATGTTAACCTTTCACCTGTGTTTAGTTACCGTGGTGGTCAAATCAGCAGTCGGCACTCTTCAGCTAAGGCACTTTCTGAGCACTCAAGTGGATGCTGGTCATGAAACAAAGCCACAGGATGTTCTAGACAAACCCTGGGCACTCCCTTGATTTGTGTCACTCAGTTATTCCAGGGCAGTGTCTAACAGGCTATAAACTCATGACTTTGGTCACAGCACCCACAAGAGACAGTTCTCCATGCCCTTACCCGCCACTGGAAAAGTATAGTCCTTGACTCCATTTGTTGCAGCTGTTTGTGTGTTTGTGTAGATGCTCATGCGTGTATAGTGTTCATATGTATATCATATATGTGTGTGTGTGAGAATGCTGGGGGTCTTTCCAATTGCTCTCTACCTTACATTTTGAGACAGAGTCTCTCATTGCCTCTGAAGCTCACTCATTTGGGTAGGCTAACTTGCCAGTGGACTCCAAGGCTCTACCCGTCTGCCTCCTCAGCACTGAGACCGACACACTTCTACACCTGGCTCTTTACACAGGATCTGAGGATTCAAACTTAGGTTCTTATGCTTGAGCAGCCATTCAATTGAAGTCCCACACCCCAATTTCCTGTTGCTATCTCCCTCCATTTTGCAGATGGAGAAACTGTAGCTCACAGCTCATGTGCTGGTGAACTTAACCAGAATCACATGGTCGATTGGTGGGCTTGGGTGACAGAAAGGTCGGGGTCTTTCTAATCTCAGCTGACAAAGAAAGTATTAAGTCTCAAATCCTGGGACAAATGGCTGAGGTGTCTACCTAATATATCAGTGGGCCTGGTCACCAGGCTCCCTCAGTCCCTGCGTATTGCAGGGTATATATAGCTGGTATACCCTGCCTTCTATCCCAACTCTCCAACCCAGGGGCTGGGTTGCCCTTCCTCCAGAGGCTCTTCCCTAGATAATCTAGACATTTTGACTAGCCATCCTTTTGTACCTTTGTCCTCTTGACTGCTGCACTTGGTTCCCTTTTGTCTCCTCTCCCTTCCCCTCCCCCTCTTCCTGCACGGTCCAGCTCAGTCTGGTCGTGTACACTCTGAACTCTCCCAGATGTCTCTGCCTCTGGCTACGCTCTCCCTTTTATCAACAACAAATTTCTTCCACCACCACGCCTAGGAGCAGTCAAGTTTTTTTTCTTTTCTTCCTGTCTTTCTTTCTTTCTTCAGAAAAAAAAAGCAAAACATATCACGGATGCAGCTTTTTCTCTGTAAAACATGATCCCCAGAGAGTGGGTGTTTGGGTACAGATGGAGTGGGGAACAGAGGAGCAGGGACAGAAGTCCTGGGATAATACCCTCCCTCTTTTATGGTCATCGTTTAGGCTGCTAGATATACAGAGGGTGCTTGGGGAGGCTATAAAATAATTAATAGTGCATGAGAGGAACATTTATATTTCAATTGTCTACATTTAAGAAGCACTTTGCATTTCTGTTCAAGGCTTCTAATCATGGTCCTGAATATGAATGAGAGAGGAACAGACAGATGAGGCCCAAAGGCAGAAAGGCAATTAGAGGGCCTTGGACAGGAGAGACAAACCAGTCCCCCAGTCACTGTGGAAACCAAGTGCAACCCCCATGTCCGGTTTTATCCGGTTTCTCACCGAGAATGGAAGTCTCCACAGAGACTCGAGGATGGCCTCAGAACTCTGCTTACTTCCTCTCCTAATTGGCCTGTGTGGGCCTCATGAAATAAAGGCTGTTGGGCTCCTGCTAGACACTTCACAAACTTTCAAATGCTCTAATTAGGTTTGCATGCGCCACCATACTTAGAGAGTAACCTAATAGTGTTCAGTCAAACGTATCTCCATGCTCAGGGCCTTGAAACTTCTGCTTTTTCTGAAAACAACACTAATTTGCATCTTTGAAGTGCAGCTTTGACCAATAGCTATGCCCCAGGCTTTGTGTGACGTCACTTGATTAAGCCCAACAGCTAAAATGGTAGAGTCATCCTCACTATATTAACAGCTGTTGCTGAGTTAGGGCTGGAAAAGCTGCTCAGCTGACAAATCAGAGTAGATACAGAGTTTTTCCACTAGATGGCAGTGCACACTAAGCCAGAGCTGGAGCGTGGCTGTCAAGCCAACTGCCCACAGATTCTGTATTGCAGGCCAGAAGTGCCTTCTCCTTGTGCCTCAGTTGTGTGCACTGAGAGCTTCTAGGACATGGCATCATCTGTTAGCCATAGTTTAGTCTGGGATCAGAGGGTAGGATCTTGCCTTCCTGAGACAAGCCTTTGTGTTTTAAATAGGTGATCCGTGTTTTTGAGGCAACACAGCTTCTGATGATTGGATTCTTTAAAAAAAAAAAACAAAACTTTGATTTGTATGATTAAAGAGGATATAGGAATAAGAAATGTGGCTTCCTGGGCAAAATATTCTCTCATAGAAACAAGGCTATACAATGAAAGTAATACTTGATCAGAAAATCATACCACTTGGGTAAGGTTTTGATAATGAGGACAGCAGTATTATTTTGGGGTTTCATTCTCTCAGATTTGCATCCAGGAGGAACAGTATGATCACATGCAGTTTCTGCTTTCTCTGGGGCCAGTTAGTATGTTCTCTATCTCTTAACTCAAAGCATTGATTCTTTGCATTTCATTCTTTTCTCAGATGCTCTACAGCCTTGGTAGACTGAGGGTTTAAATTTTAACTTGTATGCTTATGTGGGGAAGTAACGTGTATGTTCCTATAGGCGTGTGCACGTGGCAGCCAGAGGTCAACATCGGGTGTATTCTTCCATTGCTCTCCACCGTATTTTGAGCACAGAGTTCTCACTGAATATGGCGCTTACTTAACCAGCCTAGCTGGCTGATTCAGTGGGACCAGGGATCCTCTCCTGTCTGCTTTCTCAGGACTGCACGTGCTCCCAGGCCTGTTTTTTTTGTTTACTTTGGTTCTGGGTATCCAACTCAGGTCTCCTTGCTTGTGAGACAAGCGCTTTCACAACTGAGCCTTTTCCCACCACTGAGAAACACAGACATCGGTTGTAAGCTGTGTAGTCTACTGAACCGCTTCCTCTTTACTCGGGATAATGCCAGTAATAAATGCCTTACAGTAATGTGTTATGTTTACAAAAATCAATAAAAGAGGAGTACTGATGCACATTAACTAAAGGTCAGAGTTTAAGTGTGGCTTCACTGTTCGCTTGGTTTTATGGGTTCTAATTAATACACAGTTACATGTATACGCCATCTCTGCACCATGCAGATTGCCGTCCCTGCCCTAAGTTCTTAACATGCCGCAAAAGCATTCTGCATTTCCTCTAAGAACGAAGCAGCAACCTTTAACCATATTGACCTCTCCTATGCTAGCACCTCTATGCTTTTGTCTTATTCAGGCTAGCACGCAGTTGGAATAATAGACTGACTTCATCAGCTGACTTCATCGACAATAGGCTTCAATATTTTTCATGTCTTTTCATAGATAGTAGTTCTTTACAGAATTGATGACTTGTGTACGGTTGCATGGATGTGCTACCATTTCTTTATTCTTCCACCTATGGAAGGATAATTCGGTTGCTACCAGTTTTTAGCAACTCTGAATAAAGTAGCTGTAACCATTTATACGCAAGTGCTAAAGTGAACATAAGTTTCCAACTCATTTTGAAAGCGGGTTGCCAAATTGTATGCTATCAGTATGTGCTGCATTGCCAGAAAACTGCTGAACTGTGTTCCAAAGTATCTGTGCCTTGGATTCTCCTTAGTAATGACAGCTCTCATGGCTACTCATCTTCACTAGCACTCAGTGTTGCCAGGGCTGAGCAGTGGCCACCCTCACGAGAAGAATACAGTGGGAGCTGTCTGTCTATCTATCTATCTATCTATCTATCTATCTATCTATCTATCTATCTATCTATTATCTACCTATCTATCTAGTTTATCTATCATCTATCCATTGTTACTACTGGTTAATGGCTACATAACTTTTTAATGCTGAGGATAGAACCTAGGTCCTTGTAAATACTAGGCAAGTGTTCAAATTCTGATCTGTATCCTCATCCCCTCCCCTTTTTCACTATTAACTTTGAGACAGGGTCTCTTTAAGTTGTGCAGGCTACCTTTGGACTCAACTCTGCAATCCAAGCAGGTTTTGAATATATGATCTTCCTGCCTCTTCCTTCAGACTGGCTGGAATCACTGGCCTGACTCCATTATTCTAAATGTCAATTCATGAATGACATATATGTATGAGCTAAAATCCTTCCATTTGATTTTTGGCTGCCTGTACATCATCCTTCTTGGTTCCTAGGGTAACTTTACAAATCTCAAATCTTTCGTTCATTTTTCAAGTTGTGATGCCCATTTTCTTAGCGTTAAGATAATGTCTTTTAGTAGATAAGTCATTTGCAAATATTTTCCCAGTCTTTTAGTCCTCTTTGAAGGGCTTTCTTCTTAGGAGCTATCTTCTAGCTAACAAGAAAAGTTGATTTCTTACCTTTCTTCTTATAGTTTTGTGTATGTGTGCATGCATGACTGTGCATGTGTGTAGTTATCGTTTATGGTATGTGCTATGTGTGGTATGTGTCTGTTTGTGTATGTATATGTGTGTGATATGGGGGATGAATACTAATGTATATGTGGTGTGTATGTGTTCCTGTGTGATCTATGTATGTGGTGTGTGTGTGATGCATTTGTGATGTATGGTCTGTGTGTATATGGTATTTATGGTGTGATGTGTCGTGTGTACGTGTGCATGTGCTTGTGGTGTATGGTCTCTGTGTGTGGAGTGTTGTGGTTTTGTGAGTATGTGTGTGGTGTGGTATGATATTTGTGGTGTATGTGTGTTTGTGTGTGTGGTGATTTTGTTTGTGATGTATATGTATTTGTGTGTTTGGGTGTGTGTTTATGTCGTGTGTGTGTGTGTGTGTGTTTTACTGCTCTTTACTTATCTTTTGAGACAGGGTCTCCCTGAACCTGAACTCACTGTTTTGAAGAGACTGGGTGGTCAGAGTCCCCCGACCTGCTGTCTCCACCCTAACATACAGTGCTGGGGTTACAGACACCAGCTCGATGCTTGACTTTTCCCATGGATGCTAGGGTATCAAGGTCAGCCCTTCATGCTTGCTCAGTGATTGTGTTCCCACCAAGCCATCTTCCTAGACCCCCATGGCTTCCCGGTATCTCAGAAATCTGGACTTGAAGATAAAGCAGGCACTTTATTTCTAAAGCCGCTCCCAACTTCGGTGTCTATGATTCTTTCAGACGACTGCAGATTCTCAGCATGCTAGTACATTGGATGCTGAGTTTTAGCATGGAAACAAGAGTTTCTGTATAAAACCTGAGATTCTACATGTGGAGCCAGAGATGGCGTCTGTGGAATCTGAGATTCTGTGTCCAGGACTTGATATTCTGTGTGTAAAAGCTGGTTTCTGTGTAGAAACTGAGTTTCAGTGTGGAGGCTATCACTGGGGACCTTTATGACTTTTCACATAAACCAATTACGGAACTGAAGAGCTCAGTCTTCCTTGTATTGGGTTCCATTCAGTCTCAAAATATTGGCAATGTTATCTGCCAAAAGAAAGTTAGTTTTTAGAACATTGCACAGAAAACTATTACACCTAGACAATGAAATGGGACCTGTATTAGTGAGGCTGAATAGGGGAGTCCCAAGGTTACCCAGAAATCTAAAGTTGGGAGGGTTTTCTGTGAGTCAACCTGGAGGATAATATTAGCACCCAACCATGACATTTTAGAAAGAAATGAACAAGGCTTTTTG